>NC_092422.1:173046025-173346025 GCF_036169615.1 Heliangelus exortis
GCACTAACCAGATTATGAGAACTAATGCAGCCCTGTTCAATGACAAAAGCAAATAACTCTTAGGATGATCTTGACAATAGAACAAGTAATCATCTTAATTTATATTAACTAATTACATTCAACATGGATGTCTTTCTACCTAATACTTTAAGTGGAGCATCATCAAACTAACTACCACTTTCTCATTTTAGCAGTGAAGCAGATCAAAGCAACAAGTATAAATAGGGGGCTGATGCTGTGTAAAATTTTACATCAATTGAGTACTTTCAAAAATTTCTCTATAAGAGTCATAAAAATTTGTTTAATATTTCCATTGGCTTGAGTGGGTTCTAGATCAATTACTTGAAGTCATAAGTGTAGCTTAAAGGTAATTGTTCCTTCAGTAATTCCCTCTAAATTGTTCCTTATTTTGCAACAAGTAGGAAAGTGTTTGAAGGGTTGGTTTCCTATGTAAGTCAGACCATCTCCAGAGAGTTTAACACAAAGTAGTGGCCACTGCTTGGCCAGGGCTCATTGTTTCCATCTTAAAGGACTGTTTCCAGTAGCTTGCTTTTTCAAGTATGCTACTTTGTAGCGGAGAAGCTGAGATTGAGATTTTAAGATTTATTGTCAGAAAGGAAACTTTGGTATTTTATTTAAAAATGCTTCAAATTTTTTTCCAAATACATGAGAATTATTAGGAAGAGGAGGAAGATATACAGGAGAAACGATTCTTTGTTTAAAAAAAATTCTTTTACCTTTTTAGAGTAAAGCTTCAGTGCCTCAGCAGAAGTTGTTAGAAACAGGAGAACTTGTTCCCCTACCCCAGGTGTGTTCAGTTCTCCATAAATGCTGAAGTGAGTTCACAGTACCTAGACCCTTTGAGGTGTCCTTCGCTGGTCCAGAAGAAACCAGCATTATTTCTGCTGCTATGGAAAATGTTTAGCATGTAAATTTGGGTCCATTAGCAAAATTCAGCTGTTCTGTTTATCATTCTGTTTTTCCTTTTCTTAATATTACAAGGGCTGTTTGGTAAAGGTGTCTGTTGCTACTGTGCAGAATTCTGTTTTACAAAGCAGATAGCATTTTGATTATGGTGTTTTCAAATACTTTTCTCTTGTGATGTGAACCATTCCACTTCCCAAACATGGAATTCTTGGGAAGAACAAGTTGGTTGTTTGACAAAACAGGGCTTGGGGAAGAATGAGAAAATCAGCGTACCTAGTGCCTGTCACAGGCCCATTAACATGGATATCAGTGCTCTTTCTGTGCTGTGGGAGCAGCTGGTGGGGTACAAACTGAGTATCCCCAACAGACTGCTCTAGGCTAACTTCCATGTAGTCTCTATGGCAAACAATAGCTGGCTCATCCATTTGGGATACCTCTTTCTGAGGATTTACCCTATCATAATGGATAAGTGCAATAGTTCAACACAGAAGACCCAGTCTCCTCATTGATAATATTTGATAAAGGAAGTGAAACGGGAAAATATTAATCTAATGTAATCTTGGTGCCAATAAAAAGCATTATTCACATGTAGGGTGCAGGCCTGCTATTGAACAGTACCTGTGACTGGTACTGATGTAGAGCTGTCCCTGTTTAGTTTCCTACAGTTGCTCCTCTTGGAAATGCAGCAGAAAGTTTTAGGAAGTCCCACTGCAGTCACACTGACCCAGGAGGTGAGGAGTCTCACTGTGCACTTGCAGTTGATGATGTTGGCAAAAGCCATCATGCTACCTCCAAAGAATCTGTTTCTCATGTTCCTCAATTCTGGTTGGCTTCTCTTCTGCCTGTTGTACAGATTTGGAGTTTGTTCCCAAGAGATTCTTTTCTGGTTAATTGCTTCCAAAAAAATAAATGTGTCCATATTTTTTCCATGCATCATCATTAAATGTGCTCATAACTATAAAGAATTCAGAGACCCCATGACAGCTATGTGTAATGAGGACAATAAATGTGAGTGACTTTTTAGAATTGTTAGCAGTGAAGCTTTGTCCATTTCATAACCTTTCTGTCTTGCAAATTACAGGGGGAAAAATACTCTTTTTTGATATCACAGGAGGAAGCTATTTATATATTACTCTTCTATTACACTTTATTGACTGGCCAGCTGTGGCATAGAACCACATGGGAAAGGAGCAGGGAAATAATCTCTTTGCCAAAGGAAATGACAGAAGAAGGCATGAATTGAGCAGTGGCTGTAAACATGCCAGAAAGCAGAAAGTTTGTCCTGGTTATTTTTCTCCTCTCCCCATTTTGTCAAAGAGCTGTGAGTACAAGGATTTTAGTAGTCATCTCTAACTGAGTCCAGAATTAAAAAGACTGGTATGTAAGAGCTGGGGGACATTTTTGAGGTTTATGATAAGTAAGAAGTAATTCCTTTCTAATATAAAAGTGGTAGACAGGCCAAATTTATAATGTCCCTCACTTTTATTTACATAGGACTAGGAAACAGACAATACAGGTTCTAGCTCCAGCCCTCTGACAGACCTTCAACATGATGCTGATCAAGTCTCTCATCCTCTTCAGGCAACACCCTCCCTTCACTGAGTTGCTTGGGCTAGAATTTTGCCTCTTGTGCCTCAAAGGGAGAGAATCAGGGAGCAAATGTACTTCTCAAAAAGAAATAATGCAAACTACCTGGAAAATTCAAGTGTATTAAAAATACTTATTTTTGCAGCACCAAAACTGTGCTAGCTGAAATTGCACAAGAAAATGTAGAGACAAAAATCTGATGAGGTTCCTTTGTGTTCCTCACAGTTACTCTTACTGTTCAGAATCTGCTGCTGCTGTGAATTCTTCAACATTATTTGCTTGGTTTCAGTAGGACACACACTTAAAATCTGTATTATTTGTCTTAATTCACTGACCTCCTCAACAGAAGAGATATGCAACTCACACAGCACCTCTGTTTTTAATCATGTTGAGAATCAATTTGTTATGTGGAATCATCTGTTCATTCACTCTGCAGCAGATTCTTTGAAAAAGGATTTTTGCTTTTTGCAAGTATCAGGACCCAGCTCATTTGCCCGTAGCTGTTTTCCCCCTGCTTTATCTTATGCCATAGCAATGTTCAAAGGAGACACATTGTCAGCATTTGTGGGTGCCCACATATTGAGGGAGACTCCCAGGATCCATAAAAGAAAACAAAAGCTGATGTTTAGGAATTTGATTCCTGACAGCCAGCAAGTTAAGTTGTATAAAGACTCCTAATTATTTATACTTTCAGTTGAGTTCTCCCTCATAACTGTAATATTTTACAATTGACACTAGGAAAAATTTACCTAATTACTTTCAGACCATTTGTGCAATTTATCAAATTAAATTTTAATTTTAGTAATTTCCTCTAAATTTCTCATGAGATAGCATTAGATGTTTTGTAGTGATTAAGTCATTCATTTCTATTTTATTCCAGACATTAAAGAAAATATCAAGATGTTACAAATAACATCACTTTCTAATAGAGCACTGCACTTAACTGAGAACAGGTTTTGCCCAGCTGTAGAAGGATGAGCCTGGAGGAGTGCTTTTTTCAAACTGCAGTTGCTGCAAATAGTAGAACATTTCCTCAAAAGTCTGTGGTTAAAATTTTGAATTTTTTTTTCCTTAAGTCTCACCATTTAGACTAGAGACCAGACTCTATGATTGGTTCTGACGCTGACCTAATAGAGTATTTTTATGAAATTTTCATTATTTGCTTTAAATTTTCCTCCCTGCTTTGCCCTTTTTGGCTTCAAATGTTCAACTCTATCTGAAATACTATTTTTATGCTCATCTCAAATTGGAGAGAGGTCATCAGTTAACTGCCAAACAGTGAGAGCTCCTGATGGGCAACTCAACAATGTTTAGAGGCTTTTTTTGAGTGTTCATCTTCTGTGGATTGAATCCAGGGTAAAGTCCAAAATTGCCCCTATCAACAAACAAGATAGCATGGGTTATCTTCTACACTTTTGGACATGGCAGAAAGACAGGGCTTGCTCACTCCTTACTGCATTCCAGTGTCACACCTACACCATCTTCACAAAGCCCTTGCTATGAATCACAAGCTCAACTGGCACCTCTCCTCTTACCAGAGAAGGAATATAGCCCAACCCAGCCACTTACCCACTCTCTAATCATCCATTTCAATAGTTGTGTGATTTGTCACTGGAACTTGGCATAACATCCAGAGTGCATCATCAGTTATTTTTCCACACTGACAGCCAAATGGATAGTTAGGTGTATACTGAGAGGGAGGGAGAAATTCAGTCTTCAAAGAGTTAATTTAAAGCTGCTACTTTGCCCAAGTTTTTCATGTTATCAATCTTCCTTTAGTTTTCTAAGTAGCCTTTTAATCTTTGCATTTCTACTCAAAGATCAAAGCCTTTGTATTCCTTGCACATCTAACCTTACATTATGGTTAATCCATGAAGCGCCAGGTTTTGAGAGAGCCATATGTGGAACAGTCTGCAGGTTCTCGGGCAGATACCCAAAATTACCACATCTCTGAGGAAGGCTGAGCTTGCTTGCAGCTGAACTGACTTTGGGAAAGCTAGAAAAGGTGTTGGGGCAAGCAGGAAAATACAGCATCTTGCTATGAAGAGCTTGAACAGGGTGAGGTGTGTCAGGATGTTCAAATTGTGTGAAGTGACTACACAGGTGGAATAACTTTTTTAAGTTTAGCACAGAAACATCTCTCCCCATAAGACATTTGCTTATGGAAAAAAAAAAAAAAAAAAAAAAGGAGTTACAAGAAAGAGCCAGGTTGGGAGAGAGTAAATTCAGAAATCTGCCTTATTTCAAAAAAGCATGAAAACTGTAAATCTTTCTGCATTTGAACTATTCATACTCATTGTGTGAGTAATCTTTGCACAGATGTTTCAGAAATACTTTCAGAGTGGAGAGGATATGAGTGCAAAAGAATAAAGATTTTATCTTCTTTGGTGGCCAAAGTAAAGAAAAGCTATGTTTGTCTCTTGTTGATATGTCAAAATTTTTTAAAGTGTATTTAACCAATGTTCATTGTGCCTTGTGCTAAGCATTCAGTTCCTGCTGAGCAAAAGACACCATAATTTAACAGTTAATACCAAAACGAATACAGCAAACACTTTAGCATGTGGATAATCAAACTGTGAAGTCATTGCTATATCAGATCTAATCTGGAAGCCTTTTTTTCTGTATCATTGGGCACTGCAGAGCAATTTTAGTTGCTCTTGCTTGATCTTGGTTGTTACCTAAATGATACCTCAGACTGACAGTGCACCCTGAGAAAAAGTAGCACCACAACTGACTGCAATTACTAGGAATCATGGAAACAGTCAGTGCTGTTTCTGTGCACAGTGCAGAAATGTTAAAATTCAACAGCAAAAACAGGTTGAACATTTTCTTAGCATTATTTTCAATGCCTTGTTTTTTCTCCAGAATTTACCAGAGTTCAGCCAGAAAGAAATTCTTTGTTCATTGCTTGCTTTCTCATAGTACTTTTATTATAGGTAGTAGAAAGAAAAGAATCTGAATCAATAAAAAAAAATAAAATTTTACTTCTGCTTGTTTTTTAAGGGTATGATGGTGATCTATGAAATTTAGTGAAATGACTGTCTTTAAAAGGTTTTATTCAAGCTTTAAAAAAAATAAATTACATGTTTGAAACAATGAAACAGTTAAAGAATAGGAAAAGCAGAGCTATGTATTGATTTCAACAAAGGGAACCACCATAAGCTCCTTTATATATGTCACAGAGGGAACATGCTAGATGACTTCTAAATTTAAACTGGTTAGAGATCCTTTAGGGGGTTCCTAGTAGTTGTCTGTGGGATCTCACCAAAATAGATTATGTAGTACCAATCATAATGGGATTATCAGTTAATAGATTACTATTGAATTGTTAGGACAACACGTTACATTGTTCTCTGGAGATAACTTAAAGTGCATTGTTCAAGAATTGTTCCAATGAAAATGAAAAACATGTATTTTCTAGTCCCAAACTGAAAGGAAAATCCTGAAAATGCAGCAACTGTTATTGTATACCCAAGATTTACAGAGATTGGTCAAAACAGTACATGAGCCATAGATTATCAATACAATAGCCTAAGTAATTGTAAAAAGCTGGTTTCCCCTTACTTTCATTTAAAAATGCAATCAGAAACATGTTATTCCTGGCTTATCTCCCTTTTTTCTTTCTCCATCTTTTTCCCCCTTTTTTCTGGCTTATCGCTGGAAAAGATGTTGAAAAGAGACCAGAAAAAGGAGAAAACTGGAAATCGTTACTGTAGTGCAAAAAAAAAGCTTAAGAAAATTGCAGCATTTTCAGGCAATCGTTTTCTAGGAATGACTGTTCTAGAAGCAGGTGTGTTGCTGGGCAGACTCTGCAGTCACGGAATTCTGAGACCCTTGGACAAGAAGCACTACAGAAATCACTAAGAGAAAGGATACTTTGATATAGGCACTTTTACACATATCATCTGTTTAAATAAAGAGCCTATGCCGTATTCCCAATGGACAGGATTAAAAAAAAACAAGTTGAAAGAAACATTGCTGTACCATTAAGAACTCATTGCCTTCCTCATGGAACATCATAACTGATGAAGCAATTAAGTTTGAAACATTTTAAAATACTTTTGGTCAAAATGGGTTTGTGCTAAATGACTTCACTCTGACAAAGATCTATTCCTACTCGTAAAGGCAGTACTCATCTGTGCTTCATTTTCTAACAGGCTTTTTCAAGGAATGCTTCATACTGCAGAGCACAAGATGATGAATATCGCTTAGAAGTTACGACTCCTTTGCAGAGGGTTGACTTGTTCATGGGCCAGTTCAACAATGTTCTCTTAACTTCAATATCTGTCTTCACCAAAGGGAACCTCACTGTTGCTAACCTGGGGACTTCGGAGGGACGCTTCATGCAGGTAAATGTTACTGCAACTCCTTCACAATAAAAGAACCTATACTGGTGTTTATCAGGGTGGTGGAAATTGAGGAGCTGTATTATCCCAGTTAAACAGGACGTTAGAAAATTGAAATTGCCAAGTAAAATAGAGCTTCTGGAATATAAACAAAGTGCCTAATAGAGCGTTTTAAGTGTTTGCATTGGCTTTGTGGTTTGGAGCAATAGTTGTGGAGCAAATTCTACCATCATCTCCACTTAGTCCAGCTGGCTCAGTTCACAGAGGAGTTTTGGTCCATACAGTCTAGATTTCTTTCAAAGGAAACTAAACTGAAAGCTCTGTTTGGGATACATGTCCAGAGGCTCCAACCCCAGCTTTCTTCTGGGGTAGAAAGGTCCAGAACAGTGATTTGATTCTTCACAGATACACACTTGATATGGTCATTTGATTTAAAGGATCTGATTAAACATAGTTTAATTGTAAAATGTCAAGATAGGTTACACTGTAGAAGCAAGAGCCTCAGGATTAGTTGCCTCTATATACTGATCCACTCCTCTGGCACCAAATTACTTGCTAATGTACCCATAGCCTATGACTCGCAGCTGTAGAATTGAGATTAGCTCCATCTCCACGTCTTTTAAGTTTTTCTGAGTACATCTTAGATTTTTAGGCTCTTGCTCATTCCCGACTCACTCTGTTCTTTTGGACAGCAATTCTTCCTGCCCTAAAACAGGCTTTCCATATTAAGAGGTAAATCACACTCCTGAGAAGTCTTTCTCTCTCCATCAAGTATATAACTAATGTAGATGGGTAGGTTACACTACATGACTTTTTTGTAGGTGAGTAATGAAATAAATCTAACCCATAGGGCAAACCTGCTTTTAAAAGCTTACCACTCAAAATCAAACCTCAGAAGACAAAATTTTCAAAGCACCAACAGCTTCCTTTATTCACTTATCTTATATCAATGACTGCCATCTTGCAATGACCACCTTGTAGAGCTTAGCTTCTGCATCTGCCCCAGTGTCCAGCCTGGATGTGCGTCTCAGCCTGGATCCCTTTTGCATCCAAGGACTTGTGTGCTTCTACTCTACCAGCACTTTTTGTCTTCTAGTGGGCTTCCTGAAGTATTGGCAGGTTTTGGCCCTTCTGCTCTGTAGGCTGCAGAGAGGTCATCAGAGTTACTGACATTGCCCTCCAACCATCATTAACTGACAACAGATGAGATTTTTGATCAGGAGTTCTGTGCCCTTCTAGCTTTCCCATTTCCCAAAATCTCCCATTAGAGAACATGTGGGTACTTGCACCTTTTCATAAAACTTTTGTGTGGTGTAAATAATCAGATGAGATTAGCTAACAAACTTCTCCTTTGTTCTCTCCCTTCTCATTCTCTGTCTTTGCACATATAGTAAGTGGAGTTACATATTGTCCCCAGTATTTGTTAACCCACTCTTGGCACCATTTTTAGACAAAGGGAATCCTATGCCTCTGCTTCTTTCTCAACATAGAACCTGTCCCATAATGCAAAATCTGTAATGCTTCTAAAGGGAGGAGGGCCTCAGTGAATTACCACAAATGACAGATGAAAAACTGGAGAAAATCATGCTTTTCTTTCCTTCTAAAAGATGGTGGGAAATAAAATGTCCAATAACACCCCTGCCAGTTGGAGCTGAACTTCCCATGATGACCATGGTAATACTGAGCTCCAGTTTGTCCTCAGGACAGGAAGAGCAAATACTGAGAGCTACACACTGAGTTCAGAAGCAACCTACTGTTCTTAAATGTAGGTATTGCTTCATATAGCAAACATGAGCCATTTGTTTAACCTTTCTGAAGCCATTTCCTTATCTACAAATACAGTTAACTACTGTCTTACTAGCTGCATTTCTTCTGGGCTGCCACAAAGCTTTTAGGGAGCTTTGGTGGAAAGCGCAAGGCAGCATTATTTTTATTTGTAGCATTCTTTAAATTATTCATTCAAGTCCTGCACCACACATTTCATTCAGATGTTTGCCCGGCTCAAGGAACATTTCCAGAATACATTTCCCGTTCCACATTCAGTTAAGAATCCAAAGAAAGGCTATTGTGTAAACTGCTCATTGCCATTAGCAGAAATGTTTTCATCGTTGAATTGATTGGCTTGAGCTATAGGGGAAAGTCAGCATTGGGTTCATACTGTAATAAGAAGGAGCTATTTCTTTGAGGGTTTGCTGCAACCAGAAAGAGAATAAGATTAGTGACTACCTGTAATGACACTCCCTCCAAAAAAAAAGGTTAGTATTTGTTTTGCCTTTAAATGATCTTGGAAGGGATGCTAGGTCTGCAGGATTCAGCAGACACAGCTTTTTGCAGAATTTAATGCTCACTTACATTAAATCTTTTTTTTTTTCTTTTTTTTCCCACTAATAGTTATGTAGGAAGTGCTTTCCAACATGTTCATTAGCAAATGCCCAACTAAAGCTGATTTGCAATGTTTCTATGGAAATATAGCTATTAACTGCAATGAGATTGAGATCATTAAAAATTAAACTATTAAATGACCATTACTGCAGTAAAATGGGTTAAAAAAAAATCAAGGTAATCTAACAATGACTTAATTTATCAAAAAGATATCCACAAACACTTCCCCTCATTTTTTAGCCAAGAAAGGTAATGATGTTCTTTTTCATTTTATTTACAAATCTACTTGAGCATATTGCAAAAAATTCTCAGTTTATCACTTAATGCACAGCTCTCTTTTGCACAGTCCTTTGCACTCACATTTTTAGCTTTTGTATATGCAAATATTGAATTTTCCTGGACAATCCCCTGGTAACTTGTAGCTATTCAGAGCTACCTATATCCTCTCAGAGATAGGTATGCTTTCAGAGAAAATTAGTTGCAGAATTCTACCTATCAGGGAACCTGTTTTAAATCTGGTTATATTGTATGAATATCTTGCAAACATATTTTTAGGCCAACTATTTGAAAGCAAAAGAAAAAATACACATATATAGGTTTCTAAAATTAGAAAATCAGCTCAGCAGTGAATTCAGTTCATCTTGTATCCTCTTTGAAATACCAAACCTTACCATATTTAGACAATTTAGTTTGTGACATAGATCTCAGCACTAGCAGTCATCCATGAGATTAGAAGGAATAGTAGTACAGTACCACTGTGTCTAACAGCCAGAACCTGACGTGCCCAAATATGAAACAGCTTGGTGGCAGTAATGAACATTTATTTCACTTTTTTTTGCTATATTAGTTTAGGGTTTCCTTTAACTGTTATGAATCATTTTGTGAGGGAAAAAAAAAAATGTTTAGAACATATTGATTGTTCACTAAATTGAATTGAAACTCCACACCCCTGCTATGGAAGCCAACAGGTGCAGCAACAAGCTACTGATGCAAAATGAAATTTATTTGAAAAGGTTCCACATATTCTCCCACTAGACTTGCTTATACTTGATCAGCAGTCAGGTACTTGATTCTCCTTTCATTCCTTTTCTTGTTTTCATCTCCTTTTGTACTTTCTTCTGCTCATCACTTTCTGTCCTCTTACCAACCCCTTATCTCCCATGGTTTCCATCTCCATCCATTTTTCTCTCTTTACCCCAGGACTATAGCATAGCATCGCTGCAAAAGCAAACAGAAGGTTTAACATGTAGTTCCTGAGAACATCTTTTCCTTCTGTAGGTGATGGCTACCTGATTCTGGAGTTTGGATGTATTTAGAGACATATCAATATGAATATTCCCTGTCCTTACAAGTGATTTAGCTGAAGGATATGGTATTACCCATCAAAACTGTGTTAATCATCCAGCTTAGAATCTAGCCTGCATTTTTCTTCCTTAAAAAAAGTAATCTGAGGAGCCAGTAATACTTAGAATTTAAAAAAAACCGGGTATGTTTTATCCACCCAAGGAATAGTCAGTCACCTGTTTTCTGCTTGTGGTTTTGGTTTGATTAAATAGAATTACTCAATTAAACGGCTCTGGAAAGCGCTAATACTGGAAAAGAAATGCAGCTTCCTTCGCTAAATGTTGTGGTTTTTTCAGCCAAAGTTGAAAACTAAAATCAAATCGATCTGGATGGTGCAAATACAGAAGATTCATGAGTTCTTTTAAGGAGACTAATTGGGGCCAGGAGGTGAATTCCAAAGCTCTCCTGGAGAGTAATTGCTGCCCATTGACATACTGAGCATGTTTTGGCTGCATCAGAAATGCTAAATCTGTATTTGGCCATGAGTAGATTAGAGTTCGTAGTTTACCAAATATTGTGGAGTTTCTGTTACAAAACAGAGCAGTAATAATTTTTCTAAGACAGCTGACATGCATGAGACGGAAAAGAAAAATGGTTTTACTTCCTTCCTAAGCTGGAGCCTGACAACAAGCTTTTTTTCCTCCCTTCTTTTTTTTTTATGTTGAGAAGTTGCAGCTGTTTTGGCCTTTCTTATTGTGCTTGTTTTCGGAGTGTGACTGGGAACACAGGCTGAAAGTACAGCTGTTGGGTGCAAAGTGAATCAGGTATTTCACAGTGGTTATTTGATTAGAAAACAGCTCCCAGTCACACTGCTGCAGTTGGGGAATTAGATTTTCAGCTGGTGTAAAGCAGCCTTACTCTGCTTAAGCCAAAGAAGCTGTGCTGAGAATATGACTCACAACTGGAAGACACTTTCATTACCAGTCTGTGTTTTGGGAAATTACAGTTTGTCAAAAAAAACCCCAAACTCCTCATGATATATTGAGATAAAATATCTTCTAGTTTTGCTCAGTTCCAAAGTGATTTTTTTCTTTTTATTGCCTGGAGTGTGGTATTATTTCAGAGAGTGGCTTTTGAGTGATGAAGAAAAGAGCAAAGTTCTCCAGGAAAGGGAAATCTCTCTGATAGCTCTGGGGAGAGTGGGATGTGGGAAAGCTTTACAAGATTTATCCTAAAAAGCTCATATTTGATCTGACTTTGTTGTATGCAGAGGCTGGTTTTCAGGATTTCTGTTGTTTGGATGCAGAATACTTCATATGTTCCCTATGGCTGAAGATGGCCTCGCCTAGGTAAAGCCCAAGCAAATGCACTGCTTGTTGATGACCTTCACGAGAAGGAGAGGGATAGAGAAGCATTCACTGTATGTTTTGCAACTACTAGGGGTAACTTCCCTCTTCAGATACAATTTTGGCAGCAGGGCCATCTCATCCTTCTGACTGTAGCAGTGAAAGTCAGTGCACAGTAGGACAGCACTGGGCTGGGCGTGGAGTGAAGAGCTCCCCTGTGCTCCCTCTCATCTTCACAGGACCTCCATCCTGTTTGTTGCTCCTGGAGGTAAGGAAGGGGTCTTCCCATGGGCATGCATACAGGCTGAGATGCAGTCAGCCACATGCTGGCTGCAGCCCTCTCCAATCTGGCTGGATGTGGGCCAGCTCTGGCTGAGAAGCCAGGCATTAGCAAACATGGTCACACACTGTCATGTCTGAACAGACTCTGGGCTGAAAATGGCTTAGGTCACGAGAACCAAAGCATGATGGCACTGATAGGCCTCATTGGAGCAGACCACATCACCCAAGAGGCCACTCATGCTCCTCAGGGCCTCTCTGCACTTTTTAGGCACAAAACAATGCTTGATAATAATAAGCCTTATCCTAGGGACCCATTCAATCCCAGTATTTTTAACCATATTTTTAGTTCAGAAACAATGCATGGGGTCAGAATAAATGACCGTAGTCTCCTGTCTCTGGCAGGGGCTAAGATGGATAAGGGAGAGGTATGAGGCAAGTAAAAGCACGCAGTAATACTTCTGCCAGTACCCTTCTGCACTCAGAGGTTCAGAGGTTCTCTGGTCTGGTAATCTATTGCACCTATATCTGGTGTTTTATCTGTTGTTTTTTGGAATTATTTGTTGGTCCTCCAAAGTACAATGTGATGATGACCTCCAAAATTTCATTCTGCTTTGAATGATGAGCTTCTTTTTGGGTTTCCTTAACCTTTTGCTCTTGTTTTACTTGGTGCCCCTGATTCTGTGTGATGAGGAGTAGGGACTGGGCTTGGATGGATCAGTGGTCTGGGAAATTTCAACTGAATGCAAATCTGCTGTCTTTCACATCCAAGTCAACAGAACACTTGATAGTCGCGTTGATTTCCCAGGAATACATATGATTAAAAGCAACCATCAATACCACCACCACCAGACTTTAACACACACATCTCATTTCCCTGGAAAGAGAGAAATTAGCATGTGTCATAGCTGCTTTCATAGATTACAAGCCAGGGAACATAATGCATACTACAGAAATTAGTATAGACAAAAATAATCACATCTGCTTTTTATTTGTAACTGCAGTCAAGGCTTGGAAAAATTTCTCCCAGAATTCAGAAAGGAGAGAGCCTTCAACATTGCTCTCCTTTTGCAAACAGCACCAAAGTTTTGAGGCCTCTTCTCTCCAGGAATCAAGGTTCAAACCCATGGTGCCTGTAAGCAAGATGAGTTGACACAGAGCAAAGAAGTACAGAGCTTTGCATCTTCCATCATGGTCATTCAAATGTGCTTTATATTACAGCATGCTGGGAGCCATTTCTGCCTTTGAAGTCATCAAAAATATTTTGAGCCTAGTTCTTGTCCCACTAGACAAATACAGTTGTAGCAAAATCCAGTAGTGCAAGTGGCAAGCCATGTTGGAAGCAAGTGTGAGGAGATCAAGAAATGCATCAGTGTGTAGGAGGAGAGTGATGGGATGCCCATGGAGTCATTGCAAAGGATGTCCTCAGTGCCCACTGCTGTCCTGCCTCTGTGGTCCAACAATCCACCTGGCTTTTTGGTAAGGGCAGTCTGACCTAGTTAAAGACAAATGCACATTACACACATGTGCATTGGTAAGAATGCAAATAGGTGCAGTCTTTCCCACTCTGTCAATTATAAACTGACAGAAAATGGTGAAAAACTAGATAAATTGTATTTTCATATCTCTATGAAATAATATAGTAATAATATAGTAAATTATTAGTAAAATATAGTAGTAATATAGTAATATTTTCATGTCTCTATAGCTCAACTTTTAACAGTTTTACAATAGAAGTTCTTTCTGTGGTAAACAATATATCTTGATGCTCCCAGAAAAAATACCAAATATTGGATAATACAAAATCCATATATTCAAATTAAAATTAACACCTGGTGCCAAATAACTGTTTTGAGAGCACAGATGTTTTAATATTCAGTTTGAGTAGAAACGCTTGCACCCTTCAGAGGAGATCCATTATACTCTCAATGGATTAGAATGATATACAGCATTTAGAGAGCTACATATGTGCCCTTTGCAAGGCTGTGCTGTATATCCCAGGGCATTTGAGGCATTACACAATAAGGTTAGCCCTGAGCCTGTCTTTGCTGGGTAATGGCCTACACCTGCTAGACATCTAGGGAAAAAAAAACAATATGATACTTAGATGGGATTGCTTTTAGAAGGCCTCTCATTTTTTCAGAAGATATTTCAACATGCAGACAGTAACATTTGTAATTCAATCCTGCTGACTGATTTGCAGAACTGAGCATCAGAATTATTTTTTAAAAAAGCTGTTGCATGGTGTGCAACTCAAGTTATTACAGTCTTAATTTGCCATATTATGCATAAATGAACTTAGAGTCAAGTCTTCTACTTAATACCAGCTGGTGGCAATGAAAGAATATTTAAATGCATTATTTTAATCCCAGAATGTCAGGGGTTGGAAGTGACCTCGGAAGATCATTGAGTCCAACCTCTCTTCCACAGCAGAACCAAAAGTAGGTCAGGTTACTCAGAAATGCATCCAGACTGTCTTGAAAGTCTCCAGAGAAGGAGACTCCACAACCTCTCTGGGGAGCCTGTTCCAGGTTTCTGTAACCCTTACAGTAAAGGAATTCTTTCTCGTGGTGAGGTGGAACTTGCTGTGCTCCATCTTGAACCCATTGCCCCTCGTCCTGTCACAGGGCACAAGTGAGAAGAGGTTGTCCCTTCCTTCTTGACACCCAGCCCTCATATATTTATAGACATCAATTAGATCCCCCCTCAGTCTTCTCTCCAGCCTAAAAAGCCCCAGGTCTCTCAGCCTTCCTTCATAAGTCAAATGTTCCTGTCCCTGAATCATACTCATAGCCCTCCATTGTACTCTCTCCAGTAAATCCCTGTCCCTCTTGAATTGGAAAGCCCAGAACTGGATGCAGTACTCTGGGTGAGGTCTCACTAGGTCACAGTAGAGGGGGAGGATAACCATGTTAATATTCATGGACCTGAGTGATCACTGATTTCCAGTATAAATAATATATTAACTAATATATTCATCAATTAATTAAATTCTGGCTGTTATTTTCATGGAATTACTTTGAGCTATGCTGAAAGACCATACACTTTTTTTGTTTTCTCTTAAATAGAGAGACATCAACACTGTTTGCTTTGAGAGGGATATGTGGGGCTGTAGTTGCTGATAATGAATGTGATTCTCAGAAAGGTTGTTTGTAAGAACATAGAAGAGCCACATGGGTTTAAACGAAAGGTCCATTAAGTTCAGTGCTCTGCCTACAGCAGTGGTGACAAGTGGATGCCTAGGGACCCAGGAAACATATGTAATGCCTTCTGCTTCAGTCCTCCAACTATTTTCCATTCTGGGGATTTCCTGAGCTATTGAGTTTTGTCTGTCTCTTTCCATGTCTATGTGGAGCTTCCTGTTGAATGTGTATTCCTCTTGCATTTTCATCCTTTGGCAACGAGTCATCACATATTGCTAGGAAATCTTACTTTTTTGTTTGCTTTGAGCCTGATTTCCACTTTTGTGTTTCAGTGGTGTTTAGTACTTTTGTTAGAAGAGAGTAAATGGTCTGTCTCTACCCACTCATGATTCTTTATGCCTTTTTCTTAGCATTTCCATACATACACTACCCAGTCACTGTTCGTTATAGCTTTTTGATCATCTTTGTTACCCTTCTCTGAACCCTTTGCTATTGTAGCATACTCTTTTTGACATGAGAGAATTCAAGGTTCAGACAAGCCATGAATTTGTATGACATCAGGAGGTTTTCTGATTTGTTTTCTAACATTTTTCTAATAATTCCTAAGTTTGTATTTGTTTTGGGTTTTTTGACTGCTGCTGAGCAGTGAGAACTATCTATCATAAACCGCTTTAAATTCATCTTTGTTGTGTTTCACCTGTCATTTTACTGCCTTGACATGCTGTCATGTGAAGTTCTTCTGCCATCCTTCATAGTCTGGCCTCATCCTTATCACCTTGAATACCTTTGGATCATCAGAAAACTTTTGTCAGTAGACTGTTCTACCATTTCTCCAACTAATTTATGAGTAAGTTGAATAGTATGGATCTCAGCACAGACACCTTGCAGAACATCTCTGGTAACTTCCCACTATTGCAAGGACTGACCTTTTACTCCTGACATCTATTTGTTCTCTTTTAGTTAGTTCCTTATCTGTGGAAGACCTTCCCTCTCTCCTGGCTGCATGCAAGCAAATAGATAGACTTTCATTTTTTTTATGCTCTGGAGAAATGCTTGGTTATTGAATTAGTTATTAAAATGTAAAGTAGACCTAACCCACCCCCAAACAAAAAAGAGACACCAAAAAACCAAACCAGCAGCTTTATAATCTTGGCAAAGGGAAATCCTTCTGTAGTACTGAACCATTTCCATGGTGTAAATGTCCCCGTACAATGGTGTGTCCATTGTAGATTAAACCTGGATCTGTATGCATACCAGCCCAGTTCTAAGCAATAAAACACAGGTTTCTGAGAATGACACTGGAGACTTAAGTAGCTGCTTCTTCCTGCTGTAGAAGCTGGCTTCAAACTGCCTTTTTTCTTCAGGATTATGTTGGATAAGGGTAAGATAGAATTTCAAGGACTGGGCTGATGTGTGCAAAAAATGCACAGTTACATCGACCAAAACCAGCAGTTTTGCATCTATGATCTGCCACAGCAGCACTGCAGCACTTAGATTAGTTTTAAACAAACTCCAAATTTTTGCTCCATCATCCCAAATGAGTTAGAAAGTGTAAATTGAATTCCCTGTATGCCATGAGGTCAAAGTCCATTCACTTGGGCTTTGAGCAAGTGATTTGACTGTCAGCCTCAGCAAAGTAAAGGTAGGTCAGTGTTTAAAGTACCACTTAATTTTTCCAGAATTGTAGAGATGGGATCCAAATTTTCATGTATTGCTCTGAGGTTGCAAAGCAGATGTGTTCAAAGGGTTAATGCTGTGGCTCAATCAGAAAGAATGCTTGGCAATAAGAGGAAGCCTGGATTAATGATAGAAAGGAATTCTTAGCATTTTATAGCAGTGGGTATTCGAGATGAGACATGGCTAATGATCAACTAAAAAGGTATTTGCAGCTGTGGTGCTACCTCTCCCCATAATGCCAACATTAATCAAGTTTTTTCATGCAGCTTTGCAGTCCATTCTATTTTTCATTGTCCTGAATATAAAAACAGAGCTCATGCCCTTATACACTGAGTCAGACACCATACTTCTGTGTCACCGAAAATGATCAGACCTTATTGATTTCTAAAAGCTGCACTTTGTGTACTGTGAAGCAAACCCATTGCAAAGTCTTAAACAAAGCCAGTTTCATTTTAAAGGGGAAAAAAATCCTCTTGTAACCAAACTGTAAATACTTCTGGGATGTGAAGCACTTATTGCCATGAATTAACTGCTCATATATTTTATTTAAGTCTTGAATTACAACAAAACATGAGCTATAATTACAGCATCTCTAAGTCTAGTTTTGGAGTCAGCCATCTTGTTGAAAGATTTTGGCAGTATAAAAAGCCAGTGAAATCATGTAAGTCAATGTCTTAGCTGTTCTGATGCTGTCTTTGGAGTCAGAAGAAAAGCTTCATTATAGTGAAAAATTAAACATTTGACATATGAGTTATTTCCAGAATGGCTTCAATCCTTTTAAATAATGAACCCCATTGAGTTTCAACTTCTCAGCAAATGTTGATTATCTAAATTCCTTACGTAAACTACACGTGATGCAGCTTTTGAAACATGAACATGATCTTCCCCCATGTAAACAATCCTCTGCCTTTGTTGCCTGATGCTATCACGTTTGGGCACACATCCCTCTGGACTGCAGACCCAAGCCTATAAAATCTTGCTATCAAATATCCACCCCAATCTGCAGATGCCTTATGCCTGTGCTTAACAGCCATGACTCATCCCATTAAAGTCAACAAAGTTACAGTAGTAAAGTTAGAGCGTGCGTTTGCAGGGATAGGCCCAAATTCTCAGAAGTATTTAGGTAACTCAAGATGCAGGGAGATGACTAGTGGGGGAATTTCATACTAGTGTGACTAATCTCCCTAAGATCTCCTAAAATCAATGGAGAGAGAGAGGGCTCTTGCAAAGGGACTTCAGGACAACTAAATTAGGCTCCTGTTTTGGAACATCTTCCAGAGAAGCCTCCAGCTCTCCCTGTCATTCAGTGCTCTGTCCTGAACACCCAGCTCCCACAGATATCAACAGGAGCCAGATCTCAAGGTGCCCAGCCACATCTTGCCAAAGAGCTGGTCTTGTAGCAGTAGCCACCTCAGCAGCTGTGGGAATTGATGCCCAAGTTCTTGTAGCTCTGCAGAGCTGCCACAGCACAGCCCAAGCCTGCAGGAGCTTCGCGCTCTCATGGCCCCACCTGCATCCGGACCAGATACTGTTGACACAGGGTAAAGTTTACTTTTCAGACTGAAGGACCAAAGTGAAAATAAATAGAAATATCTTTGACTTTTGAAGGCCTGGAGTTTTAAGATTATTTCCAATAGAGGTTGTAGATAAAATTCTTCTTTCTTGAATGTATGGGGCTGACTAAATGACTCTTCTTCATTTTTTTACAGTCGATCTATAAATACCTGGAATCTAAAGACTAGAAAACACACGACTCCTTCATATTTTAATAAATTGGATGTATTTTGAGGATGCTCCAACAGTCATGATTTTGCTGTCTTAAATAAAGCAGATTTTATAGGGCTTTAATCAGATCATGATGGAACATTATGCAAAATATTATGCAATGTAACCCGACGTAATTAATGCAGGCAGAGAAGTGGTAGGAATGTAAGACTGCTGAGCAGCATGCATTTGTGTCACATACTGCCTGCTGATATTCCCAATTTCTTTCTTTCTCAGATAGTGGTTTCCCGTTCAGAACTCACAGCTCCACATGTCAGCTTTCAGCTAGACTTCCACCCTGTCTCTCCCCAAGTTGTTGTCGAGAATTCATTAGCAGATGATGGCTATACCCTGGTAGTGACTGGGAAAAAGGTGAGTGGTTCAGAATCTAATCCTTCTGTTCACTGTATGAACCTGCCATCAGAGCAGCAACTTTGAGTAAGAGCAACTGCTCACACTGTGGCTTTATGCTCCATGTCCTCCCAGCTTTGCCATTCCCTTGGGAACAATAGAGGGGCAAGTTTCCTCCAAGATTTTTTTTTTTTTTTTTTGTCGTACTAAACAAACCAACAGCCTGATACTGAGAAATTCTTAAATAATGTAAAAGCTGTGATATAAACCAACAAAAGCCAGGAAATGCAAATTTTAAGGCTGAAACTGTCCTTAATTCAAGTGCGTGCAAAGAAAAAACACACAATGGCTTAAGGAAAGAATGGTGCTCAGTTTCCTGGCTTTTGTTGTTTTGTGTCATAACGTTTAACTTTCTAAGGAGGGGTGTATGTGCAAGAATTGTGTGGGTAAAAATTTTTTGTTTAAAATTGGGAGTTAGTGTCCATAGAAAGTTTTGAAGACTGCTTTGGCATGTAGATAAAAATAACTAATAAAAGATTAAAAGCTGTCATAAATATGCTATTGGCATAAATAGATACTCACTGTAGTATGGTTTTAAAACATCAGCAGATAATATTACAGATAATCCTAAACCATAATCATAAGAATAATTTGACCCCTTGAGTTCAATAAGAATTTACAGAAATATATCAGCCATTAGTAAATATGATTATCAATCATTTATTAGAAATGTATATTTATAAGAGTAATCTTCAAGAAAATGTCCAAAATAAGTTAAAAGAAGGTACTGAAATGTAAAGAAGTATGATGCACTTATGTAGTAATTATATACTAATGTTAATATTTTAACTAAAAATAATTCTTAGATATTTTAGAGTGACGATTATTATTATAACTATTTTGATATTTCAAATTATATCAATTTGAATTCATACTCTAGGTATGGCATAGGTTTTTTTGGGGGTAGGAGTTAAGCAGCAAGTACATGGGCAGTCAAATGCTGCAAGTGTGTGACAGCTATTAATGCAGCTTCCCCAAAGCTGAAACAGCCATCATGCCTACTAATACAAATGTATGAATTAAGGCATACTGGGATACACCTTTTTCTCCAAGACCCAGTGGAGAATTGAGAGGAGCACACTGTTTTCTTTTTCCATCAGCTAAAAATGCTACCTTGCTGTAAACACCAGATGCTGGTAGTAACTGTATATAACATTAAGATGCCTTTAGGGTTTCTCCCAAGCGAATTTAAAATCATGTCAGTTAAATTACTTTTAAGATCCTATAATTACTGAGCTAAAGAGAAGTCGAACCACAGCTTGCGCATCTGAAATCTGAGTAGCACCGCAGCTCACTGCATAAATAGAGACTCTCCTTGCTGCTTTCTGTCTGTATTAAAAGGATCTGTGCATCATGTCTTTCCTTCCACAGATAACGAAGATCCCGCTGCAGGGGCCAGGCTGCCATCACTTCAGGTCCTGCAGCCAGTGCCTGCTGGCTCCTGCCTTCATGCAGTGTGGCTGGTGCAGCCAGCAGTGCCTCAGGTCACCCCAGTGCCCCGGAGGCACCTGGACACAGGAGACCTGTTTGCCTAGGGTTTATGAGGTAAAACACTGTATTTCTTGTATTTAAGGAGGGAGGGAAGAACACAGTTTGCAATCTGCAGACATTTTGTGTTTATTTTTATGCAATTATGATAAATGAAGTGTCTGCTTTCCTCAACTTCCTCTCAGCTTCAGTGTCCATAAAGCCTGTGTCTGGATGCTGGACACTCCCCGAAGCTGCAGTGCTCATGGTGGGCAGGTCTGTCTGATCATCCTGGCCCTCCAAATCATTCATGGTGAGGAAACAGCATGGGGCTAAACCAGTCTGGCAGGGCCAGTCACAAAAACAATCACCCATCCCCTTAGACCCCTCTCAAAGCGGGGAGGTGGAGGAAGGCTCTTCCCACCCACAGCTGCCACAGCCTGACCCACTCCTAGTGCATCCTCCGAGTGGCTCCAGTGTTGGAGGGAAGGGTGGTGTTTCCCTCTCCCCTAACACCAGCCAGAGGGGGGATTTTTTTTTCTTAATGTCCCTCCCTGGCTCCTTGTTCCCATGGATGAGCCCAGAGCTGCACCTCTCCCTGGGATGGGAGGTACAGCCGGAGGCGGCTGCCAGCCGGATGGAGCCCACGTTCTGGGTGTGCCAGAACAAAACGGCCCGGAGGAGCAGAGAGCTCCTGGTGGGTTCCTGTTTTCATTTAGCTATGGTTTAGCAGGATCCGTGCTGGCTGCTGTGTGTGTAACCCAATCGTCCCGTGTGAAGTGTGACATAGCTGTGAAGGCAGAGGTTTATAGGGCACTTAACAGACTAAAAGACTGAGGGAAGGACAAGCATAAAACTTTTCTGGTAGCCTTTATGCACATTTACTTTTGTTAGTGCGATTAAACTACACCATGTAGTTAAAAATACATTTTTCTTTGTAGGCGTGCAGCCTATAAACGGAGATGAAACTTTGACATGTTAAACTCTGAGAGAAAGGAAGACAAAAGGTTTTTTCAAATTTATTTCTTTCAACCAGTTAGATGATTTCACATATGGCAACTTCTTAAAGAGGAGACAGGCTAAACAGCTAATAATCTAGAAATGCACATGTATAGATTGGGGTTGTTTTGTCTTTTCTGTATTCACCTTTCAGATACAAAATATAGGGCTAACACAGGTAAAGTTCAATGAACAAACAGTGAAGTAATGTAGGAATCAATCTCAAAACAGATGGAAAGGTCAGGTTGTGTGAGTGAGTTTGCTTTGCCCTCTATCACCTTTTACCTTTGGGCAAAGGAGGTACAAAAACATCTGTAGTGCAGAATGTGAATAGTTTATTCTCACTTTATACAGGAATTCATTTATTTCAAGAACACTCTGTTGAGTGATCAAATAGTCCTTTTTGGCCTTTTATTGTATGAACCTGTGAATCACCAATTCACTGGACTTGGTAGAGTTAGTTTAATGGTTGGTAGAGTTAGGTTATGGTTGGACTCAATGTTCTTAAAGGTCTTTTCCCAACAGTGATTCTGTGATCCTGTGAAAGGGATACACTGAGAATTAGTCCTGATACATTTTTAAGTACCACTGCAGGATCAAGATACTCCACCTGTCCAGCATAACTTGTTTAGTCTTTCCTAGAACTCAAGCACAAGTAGCATCCCTTAATATTTTTTCTTGGCAAAACTTTATAGCAGTGGCTGAATATTGTGATGCCTACAAAAATATTTCTGAGGCTCTGAACTGCTTTTTTTCTGATTTTCAGAGGTTCTCATATAGCCCTCTTCAACTGCAATTATGAATCTGTGCACTCAGCAGTTTTTAGAACCAAGTGTCTGGAGCCCATGCGGAGATGGGTGACAGAGAGGTGCATCTCCAAGGCCACCTCTGCAGTCCCTGTGAAGTCACAAAGAGGACTCATCCAGATGAGGATGCCTCATGGCTGTGGGGCAGTGGGAGCAGGTATGGGGCTGACCAGGTGCTTCCCTTCCACATGTGGCTCAGCCCTGCCTGCTCAGCACAAGCCCGGTCTGCCCCGTAATGAATATGGATCTGTGGCACTGGTGGATCTTAAAGTGAATCTCGCATTACAGCATGACCATGCTGGTAGAAGTTACTTCTAGAAGGCTTGTAAGGAATAAAAATGCAGCTGAGTACTTAAATCCCTTTGGATTGCTAGCTGTTAAGACAGATTTCATGCTCTGCTGGACCATGACATTTAACATTATTACTGAAAAAAATATAGAACAGATTATTCTTCATCTTCTGATCTGTCTTTAAACCCATATGCATAAAATATGAGAAACAAGCTCGTTTTGTTCCTAACAAACAGAGGATGACCTGCTTTGCATAGTATCTGAAATTCAGTCTGAACTCTCCCTCTAATATTTTGCAGCTTTCAGAGGGACAGATTGCTTGAGATATGTCATATGATCACTTTAACCTGAGGGGAACACAGAGCTTCTCCAAGGATCTGGTCCAACAGACTCTAGCTAAGTCTCCAACAAAGTTTTCCCAGGTTCTTACACAGAGTGGCGTGCAATTGAAAAGAAAAAAAGATATTTTTTGCCCTCAGGAGTAATGGCAGAGAAGAAACCCAGCATTTTCCCATGGAATTCTGCAGATCCCTTGTCTCTCTACCCTGCTATAGGCACCTTTCCTAGGAGTTGTGGGTGGTAGGCAGCAGCCCTGCATCCCATCCCTGCAGGTAGCACAGAGCCCCAGCTCTGCCAGGGCATCCCCCCTGCTTCAGACAGCATGAATGTGCCAGGACACATCCCCACCACAGCCCAGCTCCCACCCCACGCCTTGGCACCTCACCCCACTTCCACCCACTGCCTCTGCCAGCAACCAGGAATGTTTTGTCAGCCGGGACTGGTAGTGCCAGAAGAAAGTCAGGGGACTCAAGGGAGGACTCCAGGGAGTCTGTGGAGATCACTTGGTGCTGTAACAAATTGCAGGCATCCGTATGTGGCGTTCAGGTCAGGCTGAAAGGTGAATGGCGTAAAAGGAGTAAAATTGGTGTCTCTTTTGATTCTTTGTTGTGGTCAAAAAACTGACGTTGTTTGCTGTTGTTTTTAAAGTGAGGCATTTTAGCTGGCTTTTATCTCAGATGTATCAAGAACATCAGGCTTTCTGCTGCCTGATTAGGTTGGAGGTTTTGCTGGAAATTTCACATGTGGCCTGTACATATTCTTGCCTCTTAATTAAAATGAATGGGCTGCTGAAACTTAATAAATAGATACTTTCTTCCAAAATTTATAAAGTATGTGAGTGGATATTAACATAATGGTTGTCAACATAAACAAAAGAAAAACACAATACATAATTTTTTTCCAAAAAGAAAACCTAACTTTCTCTCCTTTAGCTCCTGTAACAGTGCAGAGAGCAGCAGGGAGAAGCAGAACACCAAGCCTTGTAGCAGGACTTGCTCCATCTTATCAGTGGAGTTTCCTTTCTATAGAGGAATTTAGGATTCTTTGAATCTTAAATTATTTGAATCCTAAATTTCATAGCATTTATAACCGATTTGGGTCTTGCTTACTTTCTGTTGCTATCTGCATGATATATGCCCACAGAAGATTCTTACAGATGCTTCAGTTCAAAGTCCAGGAGGTTCACTATTCATTTGTGTCAACTCTCCCAATAAAAAGTCTGCCAAACTACATTTGACTGCCAGTGATTTCATTCAAGACAAGTGGTAGAATAAAAATAAACTCATAAAGAACACTCAGGGGTAATTTCCACAAAACTTAAATTTAAAAATGTAAGATTTGGTTTATTTTTTGCTGTCTATTACAAGTCTTAACTCCTAAATTTGCTGGCAAAGTGTACATTCATTCTCCCTCAATTAAAGCACATGGGCTGTTATCAAAAATCTCTTTTGGCAGATTACTCAAAACCAGTTAAGTGCCTTTGGTTTTCATTGTGTATGGCTCTGTGAAGCCCAATTTTAACACCCTTATTTTGCTAATTTATGTATTATGTTTCAGACTCTTGAAATGCCACATATCAATACAGTATTGTACAAAACATGAGACATCCTGTAGCCCCACAGAGCAGCTTCAGTTTCTGCTGGCTTTTTGTTACTCCAGAAATAGATAGTGAGCTGAGATATTAAGTACAGTGGAAAACTAAGATCTGAAGTCAATCCAGATTTTGAAGAGAAAATTAAAAAAAAAAAAAGGGAAAGTTAAACTTTGAGATAGCTTATGCTTCACAGGGTATAGTACTTCTCCACACTCTTAGCAGCAGCACTGTATGTTGGGGGGCTGTTTTGCATTACTCCTTCTTTATAGGATTTGTGCAAAAGTACTGTTTGTGCATAGGTGTCCACTTCTTTGCTCATTGATTCTGATTCAAAGCTCATTAAAATAGCCTCAGTGCATGTTAGATCAGACTCTTTGTCTGTTTTCTAATGGGGGCAGTAAATTTCTCTATATAGAATATATGGTATATTTCTTTTGAAGTATTCTTCAGCTGCCTTTCCATCTACAGTAGTTCATTTGTGATAGTCTTGAAGTATGACTACAAGAGAGTTGAAAAGAAATGTTCTGTCTTACTGGAATTCCAGATGAAATAATAGCTAAGGGTCTCTCAAACACTTGCCTTTCAGCTTGAAAATGAAGTTGGTCCTTTGAAAGGCACAGCTGTATTGCATTTTAGGGGCAAAACTACTATCACTAAAGCATTAAGTCTACGACATTTAAGCACTATGACCATAAGTCTGTTGTTTGTCCAGTGGTACTGGTATGTTTGCAAAATTATGCAGTATTGTTAGAAGTCCCCATAAACCCTGAACAAATGTCTTTTTGGTTATTTTTTGGTTGTTTTTTTTACGGGCAGTACTGACCAGTACTTCTGCTGAGTTTTGTAAGACTTCTATAGTGTTCCTACATTTTTTCCCACCATTGTTATATTTTTCAGGACAATTTACAATATACAGAAAAAAAAGCATTTCCTTTGTAGATTGTCTCTGTGTTTCTGAGAGGTAGTTTATTTTTGACTCGGAATTAGAGGTGACCAAATGTAAAAGATGTAAGGAAAGAATAGCAGAAGTCACGTTAACTTTATCACAGCCAACGCAATATCGGATTTTGGTGTCTTTGAAGCTACTTCACTCTGAACCTGACTTTCATCAAGCTGACAAAAAAATGGTCATTTTGGGGCTCTTTTGTGTTCAGCATTCAGCTTCTAACAAAATAAGTACATTGTGTGTTTAACATGCCAGAAATAAGATGTGAAAGACAAGAACGGCGGGATTTAAGAGACTATTACAATGCACAGCTTGTTCAGTGCCCCTAAACACTATCCTTCAAAGCTTTCTAGTATAGGTTTTGTTATTTATTGCTACTGTCAGAGAAACCTCATAATGTGACAAATGAAAGGTGAAGAACAATTAAGATGAATGGTAGTACATGGTCTACCATGTGCAAGAAGAAGTGCTTTTCTAAAATTATTCCTTTGCACATTCTTTAAGTCTGTTTGAAGTTCAAGAAAATCTGATGTAACCAACACAATATTTTTTTAACAGATTCTCCCAAGCAGTGCTCCCTTAGAAGGCAGGACAAAACTGACACTGTGTGGATGGGACTTTGGATTCAGCAAAACTAATAGATTTGAATTAAAAAATACAGTAGTCCATATTGGAGGACAAATATGTGCTCTGGAAGCAAGATCCAGCAACAAAAACAAGTAAGAAAGCTAAAATATGAATTTCCATTTATACAGATGTTCTTTGTGTGGTATGGGTTTTTTTTATGATATAAACATTCAATCTGTAAGTGTCATCTCCCAATTCTGAAATTTCAAGCAGGAAACAATCCCTTGGTTTGATAATCTCCCCCTGCCCCCCCCAAAAAAAAGTGCTTGAAATGGACATCAGATAGATCTTGTTAATGCCAATAGCTCCTGCTGAAGCTTTTTCTGGTTTGTCTGCAAATTGCTGTGGTAACTGGCACAGAACAAAACTATCTGAAGGTTTGCAAAGGGGGCAGGTTTCCTTTGGCCAGGATTATGCTGGGCTCAGTTTTGTCACCTCTGTTTTCTTGATCCGTGAAGCTGCTGGAGAGAACTGTGAGAAGATGCAGGCATTTCATCATCCGTGGGCTTATGTCCCTCAACTACAGCTCTCCTTCTCCTCCTCAGAAATAAGTGTTTGAGACAGTGGAATAATGGCTTAAGTTCAAGACAGAGGTTATTCAGGTTGATATCTTGAAGAAATAGAAAGTTCAATGAATATCCTCTCTCAGTTCAAAGCATATGGCTATCTACAACAAAAGAAATGTGCAAATCATGGAATAGCTTCCTTGTTCATATATATAGTAGCAAATGGTCCCTCTGCAGAAGTATTGAACACTCTCCAAACTTCTAATCTGAACAGTCTAAATGCAAACAAAATGTTTTTAAGGAGACCTGCTCATACATGAAACTGTGTACATGTAATGTAATACATTGACACATGCTGCCACAGAAGTTCAAGTTTAATTTTTGGTAATATTTTCATCTGTACAGCAAACTTACATATATGATGCATCTTTTTCTAATCCTGTTATCTGCCAAAATTTGTCACTAAAGGAAAATTCCAAACACCCACTCAACCATTGAATGGGAGGTATTATTTTTCACTAGCATGCTTCTTTTTTTCCTGAAATTTATTTGGTATAGCAAAACAACTTTCTCTGGCCAAGTATAAACACCACAGTGTTTGCATTTAGGATTGAGGAAGACAGCCACAGTTCTTGTAGCTGTTGTTTCTGAAATGTCCCTGACATGCACAGATTGGTGATTTGTTTAGTATGGATCCCTCGTTATTACAAGTGTGATGAGATTTTATTTTAATACAAAGAATTAAGTCAGGAAAAAATGTAATCCCATCTTTTTCCTTGTTTTCCAAAGGCTGGAATGCATAGTTCCTCCTGCAAAAAATCCACGTTTTAATATATCCAGTAGTGTTTCTGTTGGACATGACAAAACAGTATTCAATACATTTTCCTATGTGGTAAGTACTTTGATTAAAACTTTAATGTCAAAATTAACTTCAATATTAATTGGAAGGACACTCCTCATGAGTCCAGTGCATGTGATAATTCTATATTCCTGTATGCTTTGATACTTCCAAGATTACTTTTCACATTTGGAAAATAATTTAACAATCCACTGTTCTTACTTTTACCCCACTCCATTCAGAATCCTGTCATTACAAGTATCTCTCCCACCTATGGCCCCAAATCTGGAGGAACGTTGCTAACTGTTGCTGGAAAATATCTGAACAGTGGAAAATCCAGAAAAATTTTTATTGGTGAGAAACCATGCACTTTGAAAAGGTAATGTACTTACTAAAAAGTGATGCCTTTAATGATGAAATGGCTTGATTAAAATGTCTTGGAGTCAAAAAAGACACAAAGATGCATTGCTCTCCTCTGCTCATGTTACGTATCGGAAAATTGTTACTAAAATAAGTATTCAGTTCTGGCTTACATCCTGAATTTAGGGTGTCTGAAAGGTTCCTAGAAAGGAATACAGTTCCCTACAAGACATTTATTCTGTAATGCCTTCATTAACCTCATTAAAGGGTTGCTTAGAAAGTAGCAAATCAGTTTCTAATGGACTACAAATTTTCCATTTCACATCATTTTGTCACCCCAACTCTCGCACATTCAGCCCTCTCTCTTGTATTAGCAAGAGCTGCTGTTCCTGCAGCAGTTCCCAGTGAGCATGCAATGTGTGCAGGTTGGCTACCAGAGCAGTGTGGGAAAGTGTATCCTGTTCAGAGGAGCACCTACTTCTGGGCTGCTATCAGTGGGCAGCCTCCAAATCAGAGGCTCTTCCTGGTGTATATAAAATTGTTTTGAGCATTAAGTCAGCATTTCTTGTGGCTCTGTACTGGCTCCAGTAAGAGCTCAGTTGAAAATCTTCTCATGCTCTGTGTGGAAATGCCTTCAATCCCAGCTAAATATAAAAATAAAATAACAGGCACAGATTCTCTGCTAGGGGCAGACAAGTGCTCTGAATTTCGTAGTCATTCTACCTGCTTGGCTAAGTACAGAAGGGTGGCTCCCACTGGAATGAACAGAATTGTCACCTGTGTGGTCAAGCCTAGAATCTGGCCTACTGTGTTCCAGGAGCAAAATGTGCAGCTGTATTTCTAAATTTTGAATCCCTCCTAATGAGCATGAAAGTTGTAGTGGTATGCTCTGCATGTAGCATCACACATGCAGAGGATATGTGGAAGCAATAGCCTATTAGTTAATGTCAGACTCAAAGTCAGGAGGGCTAAATTTAATTCTTTGCTGATAAATGATTTATTGTATGCTCTTGATCAAATCAGCTAAGTCTGACTAAATCAAGACAGGGATTTAGGTATTCAAGTCTGATATATAATCACTACCAAGATCTTCAGTGCTTCTGTACAGTGGCTACTTAATAGTTTAGGGTGGCATTTACTGATGTCATCATCTCAGTTAATGTACAAATATAAAAACTATTTGAGAATTATTCATTTGAGACATCTGCTATGAGGTTGAGATGACAACCAGCTCAGACACCCGCTTTGGTAAGGTGAACCTCTAGGTATCAAACCATAATTTGGGTTTATGCAATTAGTAACCCCAGCATTCCTCTTTCTCACCAGCCAAGTTGTCTGGAGACTCTTGAACAGGTCTTAGCCAGTTTCGCAGGGCAGGTATTTCTCTACCTAAACTGGCAACTCTCCCTAGTTCCCAGGACAGCAAGATCAAGAGTTTGTTTGGTTTTTTTCTTTAAAAGATGTTTAAAAGCTTCCAGATACATATAAATGAATCACTAAATCCTACAGCCCACAGTGAACCCCACCTTCCTGGGAAGCTTCGGAAGTGGCATCAAATGCCCCTTTTGTCCTATCTGGAGACAATCTTTCACATCCTTTGAGAATGGCCTTATTTGGAGGGCTCCTGAATGTCATTGGGCCCAAATTACTGAAACCAGCCAGCAGAGTTTAATTCTCCAATTGTTACCCTTGTCTCTGATGTGTCCTGCTCCCTGCAGTCACATTTTATGTGGTTCAGGCTCCAGAATCCTTCATTCTCCTGCTTCCCCCTCACCTACTGAGCTCCATGTAGGGGGAGGACTTCCAGAACCAAGCATGAGAGAGCAAGGGAAAGGTGAATATCCCAGAGACTGTGCTGCTGTGCTGAATTCAGCTGAATTTCATCTTCTCCTCCTTCCTCCTTGCCCTCTACTTGCCCCCTCAGCAGTGCCTGGAGTCAGCAGGTGCCCCCAGGCAGGATATCTCTGACATACTGGTACATCCTCGCCCAGCACATTTTCTTGAGGTTTTTAACAGAAGGTAAATCTCGTAGATTTGAAAGAGAAAGACAGTATCCCTTGGTTACAGCAGAACAAGTCATTCTTCTTAAAATGGGAACATACCGTCATTTTCCAGACTGGAAGCTGCCTTTGCAGGGTGCAGAGGCTAATGTGGCTGTCGCCAAAACTGGGGAAACACCTTCCACCTGGCAAGGTGCAAGGCAACAAAATTAAGATGAATCTTGAGCCTAAACAGTAGTGTTGCTGTTTCTACCTCACACCATGCTTGTTGCAACATGGTCATCTGGTGGGGGTATCAGTGATGTTTTTTTACAAGTGGATCCTCAGGCAGGGTTGGGACTCAGCACAGTGTTTTAAACTGAGCACATGTTGTCTAATGCTGACAAGAAAGCACTTTTCTGTCCTTCCAGCATATCAGCAAGCACTGTGGAGTGCTACACTCCAGCACAACAAATTCCCCAGGAATATCGTGTGAGGGTGGGAATCGATGAAGCCATTCGAGACGCAAGCGGTCATTTCATGTACAGAGAAGACCCTGTTGTTTTAAAAATTCATCCGGCCAAATCTTTTCTTAGGTGAGTAAAAGTTTCTTGGAGAAATAAGAGAAGTAATGAGTGAAAGAGGAATGGCCGTGCTGCGTAGCAATCTATCAAAAGAAATTGCATTTTTATCTCTGATCTGCCATGCCAATTGCTTCTGTTATGGCACAGTTGCGGGGGGCAGATCATTTCCTTTCAGAGGTGAAGGAGAAGGGGGCAGGGCATCTCTTTTTTTTACATGATCTAGCTCCTAACTGCTGCTGAGCATACCTGTGGTGTCCTGCTGAGATACCTACTGTACAGCTAAGTGTGTTTCCTACCCTGTATCTGGAAATTACACTGATCAGTGAGGAAAATCATTCAATGTGACAAGTCAGCTGTAGTCAGGAGAGCAAATGGATTTTAAAATAGTCTAAATCCAGTGCTACATAAATATTATGAATTTATATGTATGGTAGCATGTGTGTGTTATTAAGTGACACATTTATGGTCTCAGTAGCTCTAATCCAAGCCATCTGCCTGTGCCAAAAAAATGTTAGCAGTAAAAGACACCTTTTCCACCACCACTGAAAGCAATAAGTTAAGTTAGCAAATGTTAAGTATGAGTATACACCTTCCTTTAAAATGTACATGGTTGTTTTATATCCTGGCATACCACAATTTTAAAGATTACTTTTATATTTCCTGTATTTGATTATTTGTTATACCAAGTGTAAAATTTGTTTCCTAGAAAAATAATCTCACCCTGCAGAGATATGTACTTGCATTTACCCTGTATATCCTTAATTTGATTCTGTTATCATTTACTCTAAAACATAATTTGCAATTAAGATTATCGTAGCAGATGTATCATTATCCTACTCATCCTCATTTTAATTTTTTCTAATTTTTAATTTTTTTTTCTAGTGGTGGAAGTACAATCACAGCTCAGGGAATCAACCTGAACTCTGTGTGCTTTCCTCAGATGGTGATCACTGTACCCAAACTGGGAATGAACTTCTCTGTGGTGAGTCAGTCTTGGAGAATACAATCTGTTATCTTGTCATCTTTGTGTGATGAATGGCCCAGAATTTTCAGTCAAAATACTTTGATTTTTGCCTTGAAACTCTGGGGCTTCCACCAACATTTTGGTGTTTTCTGCACAGACTGTTTGCACTGCACAGGCAAAACTTAAGAACAAATTTGAAATTAAATTGGGGATAGAACAACAGTTTCCAGAGAACCTTTTCCAAAGAAATAAGGTTTTTACAGTATCTGATAACAAAGGGTTTATATTGCAATTTAACAATGCAAATTCAGTGAGTAGACACAGAGCAATGCAGTACAGGTATGTCATTACACAGCAAGTTCAAGTGCTACTGTGTTAGGTAGGAAATATATTCAAATTGTGACTGTGAATATAAAAGGATAATGGAACACAGGCTAAGGAAAGAGGAAAATAAATACGTAAAATAAAAATCAAGATTTATTTTGAAGAATTTCCTATTGCCAAATTACCTATTGGGGCAAATCTTTCCTGACTTAGACAAGTTCAGCAACTAAGTTTTAAGAGAAGTTTGGGCATTAACAGAGTCAGTCAGGGATCTGAGCCTTCTTTTGTTACCTGACTTGATAACACACAGTGACTAAATCTGCATAAGGTAAACAGATGTGACCATGTGTTCTACTTCATTTTTATAAGGCAAAGAGGACATTTATTGGCTAGTTGTACTGAAACTGTTTCCTGTAGGCTTTTGCTTACACATTTGTCTTGCACCTCCAACATTTTCTTATCCTGTAAGGTCTGCTTAGCCTGACTGAAGCTAAATTGACCTACACTCTGTATGACATGCTACGCTACTGATCATATTCTCAGCTTATTTCTAATGATCATCATACCCTGTTTCCTGTATTGAATCTTAAGTATTCGACCTAGGTTTGCACAAAGCATTTTAAATGGTATGTCTTCAAATTTGTAGTCTTTTATAGCTTCAAGGTCATCATATTCTTCACGATCCTAATTTGTATAATATTATGAGTGTCAGGACCTGAATTTCAGCTGGATGTAATCGTGGCTTGTAGTTTAATGGGTTTAGTTTTTAATCTGAAAATCAGTGCCCTTGCAATGAAACATGGTGTTCAATGTTATCAAAATGACACTTTACCCATGAGCTGGAAAGCCAAACATGTCAGTGAAATCAACCAGACTCAAAATTTATTAGGTTTTGAGTGTGCATGACTATTTCTGAGTACAAAGGATGTCTAAAGAAAATATCGTTGCTGAAATCAGCTCTTTAGCTTTCACTTTGTGTAGATTTCAGCAATCTTTCTTTGGAAGTAAAGATCATCCACTTGCTTTCTCTGTTCCCCTGTGAGAATATGCAGTATTGCTTCTCTCCAGGTCCTGATTCTACGTACCTTGCTTGCCAAATATTTGGGGCTTCCTCTGAATTCAAAGAGATTTTAATGGATCCAAAGAAAGAACCGAATTCACCATCCAGAGTGACTGGGAACTCCAGACAATGAACACTGTAGAGTTTGCTCTCTCCCCCAAGTCTCGGGGAGCAACCTTTCCTTTGAGCAGTAGTTTGCTGACATCCTGCCTATTGAAAAAAGGCTTGGACACAGTCAGTGAGCATTGTCTCCCTTACTCCTTTTTTCTTTCATACCTTGCAGTGTGCATGGTATTTGCCAACACACAAGAAGAGGTGGGTCTGACCCTCCTTTTCCATAGGTTATCTGTCCCCTACCACTGCTGAGCTCTAAGAATCTGTCCCAGTGTATGTGCAGCTGTACACGAGTTCATTCTACCTGCACAAAGGCTGGAATGTAACCTCAAACAGAATATAATCCAGAATGTTTTGTACTTTGGTGCAGCCCAAGCAATATATTTTCCTCTATAGCAATAGAAAAGGCTTCTGGCACTTGACACCTTTCCCTGCCTCTGTGGCAGCCCAGCTCTGCTTGTCATTTGTTCTGCCACCAGTCTTTACCTCGAGCTTATTTCTCAAGAAAGGATATTTGTTCTCAGGGAGAAGGGAAAGATTTATAAGTGACAAAACAAGATTGCACTGGGCAACTGAGGAAGTTGATGGCAGAAGATGCCTGTGGCTGCATCCTGTGCCTACGTCCCATCCTGTGCTGGAGGTTCTGAGCCCAGTGCATGAGCAATATGCCAAAATAACTAACTTGCATTCAGTCATTAGAAAAGTAAATAACAATGAGGATATATTTCCAGCAGGGATCTAGAGCACTGCAGTGACAAGCTCTCTTGTTTATAAAGGAGAAAACAGGTCATGAATAGACCAAACCCAGACAAGCAGTACAGTACAAACCAAAATGATCAAGAAGTCCTGTAGTTGAGGTTATATATCTTTTTGCTTCCTTAGTTTGGGACGGGAAAGCTAACTGAGTCATTTTTAAAATTGTTAATTTAAGCTGTTTTTCTTTTCAGTTTTCTCTCACCAGCCTCTTCCAAGAAGCTGCTTTTGTCAGCATTCAGAAACTCTGGCTCTTGGGAAAACCAAAGCCAGCACTGAAACACATCCCAAAGCATCAAAGTACAGCTGGGAGGGACCACAAAGACCTAGCCTGGCCTGCTTCCCTGCAGCAGCAGCAGCAAACATACCCAGACCACTGCCTGACAGATATTTGTCTAGGCTGTTATTAAAACTCCTTGTGAAAGAAATTTCACAACCTTGCTTAAACAAGCTTTGGAGAGAGCTGCTCTACCTGCTTACCTAGTGGTTTGGAAAGACTTCTTTCTAATAATTAACCCAAATCCTAGCTGCTAATTAGCTATCTTCTTATTTAACCCTCAATGAACACAAACAACAGATTACTGGTCTCTCCTGCTAATTTTGTGTATTTTACTACGTTATGATTCAGCCTTTCTCTTTTCTAGTTAAAGCAAATGAAACAGCTCTACGTGCTCCTGATAAGTGTTGTTTCCCAGACCTCTGCTCATTCTTCCCGCTACCTCCCAGATCCTCTACCATTTGCTTAATACTGGTAGTGCCTAATTTAAAAGAGGTCTCTCCTTTTTCAGTCAGCTATCTGTCCTCAGACCTTTAGTTCGCTCCCTCAGGCTTAATTGTGGCCTAGAGCCCTGATGGGGTCACAGTGTGAGTGGAGGGTCACTTCTGCAAGCAGGAGGGACTGTAGAGGATGTTCTGCACCCCAAAGCCTCAGGGAGCACAGCCAGCTGATGTGCCCTGGGGCGTTTGCTGTTCACCACTGCCTCTTTCTTTCAGTCCTGGGGGAAGAGATGAGTGGTTCGACTGGTAAAAAGAGTTTTTCTGGAACAGCTCCCCATAAGAAATGTACTTTCACAGAGACCAAAAAGTTCTGGGGGCTACATATAAAATAAAACCTATAAAAGAAACATACAAGTTGTGCTTTTCAGCTTTCATGTTTGAAGTTTAGAACTTCTTAAAATTTTTCTTATGTAAGGAATATATGCCTTGCTTTACCTTTATCCTTTTTATTTCATATTTATTGCCTTAAAATTATTCAACACTGTGTTCAGACTAGTTATGTTTAAGTTACATTCTATGTTGACACTATCAAAATTATGCATTTTGCCTTTATTTAACTTGGTATTTCAACAAGTGAAAAAAATGTTCTAGAGATACGGAACCATATGTTTCATTGCTTGCAATGTGTTTCATTTTGATCTCCATTCCATGAGTTCTTTTGACTGGTTGTTCTGACTAGGAACAAAATACTTTAATTTAGGCAGTGCTGCATAAATTCCCAACAGCTCTAGATAATTCATAAATATACGCAAACCATCTCACTTCTGCTCACACTTCCAGTTCCTGTGTGAAGTGCAGAAGGAGGGAAGCAGCTCATTCCTTCCTTTCACTTTGCATTGTGCCTATAAGAAAAGCTTCAGGCAGTTTGGAGTGGTGTCATTAGGAGCCCGTTTACAAAATCAGTGTCTTCTAACCTCATGCTAGGTGATTCTTTTCTTCTGAAACAACTGAGGCCCATATTTTCTCTTTGAAAGAGATTCCCCAGAATCTCTTTGAATCTCTTGCCCAGAATCTCTTTGAAAGAGATTCTCTTCACATTGATTCCCCAGTAGTGAACAAGTGTGTGATTTGGTCACACACTTGGTCATTTGGGGATCTTTTGTTGTTGCACTTTTCATTACTCTTCATTAAGTAATCTCTTGAATGAGCTAAAGCTCATTCTTAGTTAGCATTCTTAATAAAGTATTTCTTAATTGCTCCCTGCTAGATGCTGTTTCCTGCTGTATTACAGGATTTAGGGTATTTTGGAATAACTCAAAGTTCCTTCATTGTTTACAAGTCGGTGAACATTCCATATTCATACTCATCAAAATGCCTATAACTCACCTTCAAGTGTCTGCTTGAAATTTATCAAATGATAGAACAAATTCCTTGGAAACTCTGGATGGTGAGGGTGTGATTATTGAAGAGATTCCTGAGTACCTACCCAAAGACACTTGGGGTTGGATCCTCTGTCTGTGTTGACTCTGTGGCATAAAGCTGCCTCAAAAGCCCAGCAAAGAGTTTCCCTCGTGAAGGGGAAACATTGGCTTTTTTTTTTGCACCAAACCTGCATCTCACACATCTATTGCCAAGGAGAGAGTGCAGCAGGCAGTGTCAGGGAAAAGCACATGCTGTGACATCACTGGGGTGTCAGGGATGCAGTGCTGGCAGGTACAATGACTATCCCAAGCCCAGGGAGGAATTTAGACTCCAGTTAGTACTGGTCATGTTGTCCAAAGAGCTGGCTCTCAGACTCAGGAGGTTTTAGTCTGCCCTCTGGTGCAATTATCTAACGGACTGGAAGTATCATCCCCCATGCCTTCCAAGGCATCTAAGAAGACAACTAGAATAAAAATATTACCAGTCCATTAACACCACTCCTTGCACTACCTGAAATAGCACCAAAAGCCAATAGGTTGTCTGAAAAGTCTTCAGATACCCTGATTAAGCATCACTGCTTAGATTCTCACCTACACAGAAAAGCCTTTTGAATGGGGTTTCCTCAAGTCAGATATGAATTCACATCTCTTTCTATTGAGAAATCATCCTTTGGCAAAGATGGTTGGACCATCTCCCAGTCTGACTTTATCCTCATTCATCTTTCATTCCTCACTGGAACTCCAAAAGTTTACTTTTATGAAAGGAAAAATCATCCCTTTTCTCACTTATGACTGCTACAGATCTTGTAATATGCATCCAACTGCCCCTTTCTTATCTGGGTCAGCTGCTGGGAGACCTCTGGAGCCCAGAGATCCTCACTCATACTTTCTATGTTTTCCTATCAGATGAAAAAAAATTGAATTGGACACCAAAGTTCAGATTCTGTAGGTCAGGTTTGAATTAATTGCCTCAAGGGTCATATTTTACAAATGAAACAAGAATACATACCTTTAAGTGATGAGTCATATGCATTGTGCAATGGAATATTATTCCCTTTGGGGTATAGTATTTACTTATGCTTGTAAAATGCTCCATGACTTCTACATCTTTTCTTCCTTATTGTCTTCAGATGTAGATTATAGTCAAAAGAAAGATATAGGCTCAGCTTTTAAAGTGAATGTACTTTAAAGCCTAATTAAATAAAAGTTAAAGGTGCTGGGTGATAGGCAGTATCTTAATTGAGAAGGCAATAGATTGAATTAGGGTTTCTTTCTTATAGATCTTCAATCCAATATTTCTCGAAAACTAAACCGTCATATTCCTCAATTGCTAAAACCAATTTCAAGGTAAAAATGTCATGTCAATTCATGTACCAATAAGGGCACTGCAAATAAGATTTTTCTTGACCTTACCAATCAGTCACATTGCATCCCCTCCAAAGAGTATTATTAGATTTTTATCATTTTCTGAAAGCTTCCTCTTCAGAGACCAGCCTGATAAAGTAAAGTATCTGATTCTAATAGATAGCCACAAACAAAGTTATGAATACCACTGCTATTCATTTAAGGGACATGACTACTCTGCAGTAGATAAAAAGTCTAATGAATTTACCTTAATCAAATAAATATAATGATTACTCAGGACATATTTGTTTTTATAATTGTATATATTTTACTAATCCCTTCTTAGAATTGACACAATATGATAGATATCTTTTCCAACATTCATATATCATGAAAAACTATGGCTTTGGCATTCATTATACTAATGATGCATCTTATTAATACCATCCTGATTCAGATTAATATCTAGATCCATGTGATATAACAAAACAGGAGATATGGTAAATGGTGTATAACAGGTATTCAAAAGAGGAAGAACAGTCTAATACTGTAAGCAAATGGAGTGAAATTCTGCCTTGTCTTGTGTCCCACAGATCACCTTGTCATCATGGGTGATGCACAGGTATTACTGAACTCGTGCTAGGAATGTAAATCATCTGTTAGTTAAATGGGTGCCAGCAGCATCACTGAGAGCTGCATCAAGTTACTTTGACCGAGTGACAAACTCACAGACATGTAACCCTTGTAGCAGAGCTCTAGTGCTCTGTTTCAGAGTCTTGAAAATGTTTCCCTTGGCAGATTCTAGATTTCACAATATTATGCACAGAAACATATTAAGAAAAAGTGCTGATTTGTCAATAGCTAATTTAATCTCCCTTTCCAAGCTAGTATGAGTATATAACAGACAGTTTGAGAGGATATGTCACTGATTTGAAACACAGCAAAATTACATGGCATTAATTTAGCATATTAGAGACAATTGTAAAATAATTTCACAGCTTCTTCAAGCAGCATTTTATAATGAGAACAAATTTAATTGAAAAAAAAAAAAAAAAAAAAGGCATTTTTTTGTCCTTCTCCAAATGTGTAAAGGTATTCAGGAGCACTATTAGTTTTCCAGGGAAATTTCTTGTAGAACAAACGTAAGAATTGTGATGACTAGGAGCTAAGCCCCACTCTTACATGTCAGCCACTCTATTAAAAAAATTTAAAAGTGTAATCTCAGGGCATGGTGTACAGGGAACTACTTTTAATAGGTTTATACAGTTACAAGAGAAATACTTCTGTGGAGCTGAAGCCGCTCTGTGTGTGCCAGAAGTCCTTCAAGCGTATCCACAGTAGGCAGCATGAAAGGGAGGTCCAGCAAAGGGAGCACAAGATACCATCACAAACAAGCTGCTCTGCACCCACCATGCCTCCTGGAGGTGTGCTTTGACATTGTAATCGAATTAGTCATGTAGAAACCTTCACAGTCAAGGAAGAGAAGTTGACCCTTCTAGAGCACCCTTAATCTAATTAAATCTGTTAAGATACATCAGATGCATCCTGCTCCAGGTGAGCTTAATTTCCTCTGATGACTGTAAAGGCAGTTTAGACAACTATCTCCAACACAGGTGTCTGGATGCAGCCTGGATGAATCCCATCTGTAACAATTCATATTATCCCTGCAAACTTCCTAAACACAGCTTCAGATGAGGCTGCCTGCAAATTCCCACTGTCCTTGCTTGCAACATAGAAATCCTTTTAGGAAGGACCTGGGTTCATCTTTTCTGTTTTATGAGGCCTGTGTCAAAGCCATATGGGATAGAAGGAAGCACCCTGGCCTGACATTTCACACTGGATCACACACCCCCACAGCACAAAGTATTCACTGGCAGATCTTCTGTAGTGTAGGATGCACCAGCAGCTTTCCTCCAGCAAGAACCTCTAGAGCAGAACCCCATGAGGAATAATGGCAGAGTGAAGGCCAAGTGTGGCTTCACAATTGTTGTCAGGTGGCTCCTGCAGTGAGGGGCAAACATCTCATCATGTCTAGGGCCTTATTCATACATTTTTAGAGAGAAGATAAACTTTGCAGAGCTTTTGTGGCCCAGAAACCCACTGTGGCTTTGGCTTTAAAGCACTTTCTCACAGCATCTATAGTGCCTTTCTGCAAACACAGTGGCTTAGCTACACTGTGGGTAAGCAATGTTTTACTTTTGTTTTCCATGGTTTCAGTCAGATTCATTGGTCCTCTTTTTACCTTCTCCTCTGGTCCCTTGCTATTGCTTTGGTAATGTAAAAAATTATGAGAAATCCATGTGGCAGTCACTCTGGCATAGGCTGGATAAACTTAATTGTGGCTACTTTGTGTCCCTGTACAGCTCAGTACATCAGGATAGCCTCCTGATGGTCCTTGGCTTTGGAAATAATTTTCCATTAATTATCTGCAAAATATTTACTTTAAATGTGCTGTGAACAATCAGGCCAGGAAGCTTGTTTACTTGAACATTTCCTCAACAAGAGTGCAAACACCATTGACATGAAGTTTTTATATTTTTTTTCTCTCAGCTCTAAATAAACACAGTGTAGAACTGACTAAGATTTTGCTTTGGTTAAAGAAGAAGGAGACCCCTGGTGTTTATTTTTTCACTATATGTGTATTGTTAAGGAACAGTTACGTTCATCAGTGACTTCCTATGCACGTACTTACTGCAATTACCTCTTTTTTTCTTTTTTTATAGGCATGTAGCCACCGCTCTAGCTCAGAGATTATCTGCTGTACAACTCCTTCACTGAAAGCCTTCAATCTCCAACCACCCTTTGTTACCAAAGTGTTCTTTCTTTTTGATGGCGTCAGCTCTTTGTACTTCGATTTTGATTATGTAAATAATCCTGTATTTAAGCATTTTGAAAAGCCAGTGTTCATCTCAAGAGGCAACCACAATGTTCTGGAAATTAAGGTAAGAAATGTTGAAGTAAGTTTTTCAATTATTTGCAAGCACACATTAGCAGTGCAGCATGGAACAGACACTTTGATGAAATAAAGGAAGCCCAGGGAAGCAAGAGCAGAGAGAAATGTGTGTTCGCTACTACATTCACCTGAGCCCCCCAGTTGTCATAATTTAAAAGATGCAGAGCTGAAAACAAAGATATACCAGGGTGATTGTTGGCATCAGGTTGGGTGGGAGAGGGAATTTCCCCATCCTTGTGTGAGGACCACGCTGCATCAACTTCTAGTTGTGAAGACCTCCCTCACCAGATTAGTGTTAGCATTGCTGGCAGCCCAGACCCCGAAGTCTGTGGTCTGTGCACAAGCCCTGGCTCTCAGTGTTGTGTGGTTTTGTGTCCTTCCTCATGTGAGATGTGGAGTTGCCTTTAGAAAGTGACCCAGTGGCTTTGGCTCTCTAGAGCTGAGGAAATCTCTTGCCTGTGCACAAAGTCACTCATGAGGACCAGGCACTGCTGTAGCCTAAATATCTACAGATCCATGAAAAATGCAAAGTTGATGCTGAGTGCCTGTTAAAAGAGCACTGAGAATGGCCTACATCGCACTGAGAAACATCTCATAGGAATCTGGGGCCCTCACAGGCTGTTTGCTCTGTGAGAGCATGCTGCAGAGAAAGTTTAATACATTTTGAAAGAGTCTGATTTCTTGAAATCTAGTGCTTTTCTGACTTAGAGTATTGAAATTGAAACCGTATAAGTACAGGTATTTCTGTTTTACAATGAACATTTATGAAAATATATGTACATTTGATTTATACAGAACATTTGTAATTTATATAGAATATAATCTATTAAAAGTGCTCCACAGTAGAGAATCAGCCTTAATGCTGGGGTCATCTCTTTGTGTAGCTACACCACGGCTCTGTAAACCAAAACTCTTTTCCCCTCTGACACTCATGAAGTCTTGAAGCCCTGAGATCTTTGCCTCCAAGATGGTGCAGTGGAGCAGCTTCTGATTTCTGGAGAGCTCTTGGAGAGCTCCTGATTTCTGCAGGAAACCAGAAGGTTACTTCAGAACCTCTTTCAGCCATGATGGGTTCTAGTTAAGCTCTTTGAATGTTGATCTGTCCCCACAAAATATTTTGGGCAAAATCTAAAGAATAATTAATCTGATTTTTATTGTTTTATTTTGCTTTTCTACTTGGAACTGTTCACCGTACAATCACCCCTTGCTCAATGCAGAGCATTTCTCCTGCTCAGCTTTGGAGAAATGCTAGGAAGAATTCTGGTGTGCGGGTCAATGGAGAGGTGGGAATATATAGCTGCTGCATGGCTCAGTGCCTCTGTGCACTGACAGCAGTGTTTTCCAGGTCATGCATATCAAACGATTGGAAAGAAGACTAATTTGAGAAGAATCATAGAATAACTTAGATTGGAAGGAACCTCTGGAGGTCTTCATAGTCTAACTCCTTTGCTCAAAAGAGGGCTATGTTAAAAATTAGGTCAGTTTGCCTATTGCCTTGTCTAGATGAGTTTTGAAAGTCTCCAAGAATGGAAATTTTCCAGCTTTAAAAAAACCAATTCCACTAGCCCTTAACTGTCCATTTTGTATGTCAGCTCCCTTCCTAACTCAGTGTCCCTCTGCTGTACTTGATCCTGTTTCAGTATCTCTCTTGTTCTGTGGAGTTCAAAATTCAACACAGTTCTCCAGGTGTGGTCTCACAAGTGCTGAGCAGAGGAAAATATTCACCTTCATTCTACTGGTTTTGCTGCTGCTAAAGTATGTGGTGAGCCTCCTTCACTACAATAGCACATCGAAGCCTCATTTAACCTGTGGACCATGAGGACCACAAGTCCTCTTCTGTAGAGTGTCTTTCTACCTTGCTGTTTGTAGTCTGTTCTGGTGCGTGGGGTTATTCCAGCCCAGGTACGGGACTTGACATTCATCTTTGTTGAATTTATGAGCTGGCTCACTCCTCCAGGTTGCCACAATCATGCTGAGCAGAGGTCCAGCCCTCCGGTATCTCAGTCATTTTCCAAAATTTGATATAATCTGAAAGTTCAAGGACAGTCCATCCTCTCTGTGTCCACGTTGTTGATAAAGATTTTAAGCAGTATTGCCCCCAGATTCAGCTATTGAGGAATGTCATGTGGTAGAAGTCTAACCTTTGAGCTGATGGCCAGCTAGTTTTTCGCCCACCTTATGGTACATCTATCCAGTCTGTATCATCCCAGGTTGTTTTTAATGCTAGGAGAGACAATCCTTGCTCAATCAAGATAAACGTCCAATGCTTGCCCTTCATCTACAGAACCACTCATCTCATCATAGTCAATCAGGCTGCTCAGGCAAAATCCACTCTTAGGGACTTAAGCTTGTTGTGTTCTCTGTCACTCCTCTCACTCCTCTGTCTGCAAAAGCTTCCATGAGGACTTGGTCCTCAATCTTCCCAGGGGCTGAGGTTAAAAATTAGGTGGGTTTTAACCCTTCTTTTTACTCTTGAATCTTTTGTTGTCCCTTAGGAGAATGCATAGTACATGGGAAGAAGCCATTCAGATGAGGAAAGCTGTCTGAGGACTGTCCTACAACTGACCAAAGTCAGTTTTGTAGCACTGATGTCACCTGTAGTCATGGCACCCAAGGCAGATATCTACCTAAGGCTAATGCCCTGATTATTTCCTGGCAACCAACTGGAGAATGGCATTAGTGAAAGCTGGTCACCTAGAACAAAGCATGAACAAGCCCCAGTTTGACATCTCACTCTAAATAGAATTAGTTATAGTGGAATGCTTCCACCAAAACACTGAGGTGACTTTCAGAAATTATAGGTGGGAGCCAAAAGATTCAAAAGCCATATTGGCAACACTTTTCCCTCACCCCCTACCCACCTTCAAAAATACACACACACAAGTTTACATGCCTCATGGTCATATTTTGTGCCATAATTAAGCAAGCTCAGCACGAAATGAAATGGCAGCTTGCTTCAGTGAACAGTTTGTTCTACCAAACCAAAGTTCTTTTGTCTTTTTCTTAATTAGTTTCAGAGGGGTGGAGGGAGTTTTTATCACAAATTTTCCTGTCAAACTAATCTAGTGTGACATTCTTTGGCTCTCATCAAATGACAGTGGGTACCAATTGGAAGGTTGTTTTTTGTTTCCCCTGATGACCATAAGATATTTTTGTAACAAAATGTTGCACACAAGAAAACATTAAGTCTCCTATCTAAAACACAGTTAGGGCACTGTATGTGGAATGAATGCCAGTCCTTCTTGCCTTCAGTGCCTACAATTTTTGTCTTTCACTACTGAGCCTCTCAAGGTCCCACCCACATCATCACTGCCAATCTCTGCCAGTTGCGTGGCTCTTTGCAGTCTCTCTGTGCCCACCACGCCCCAGTTAGAGGGGTCACTGCAGAGTGGCTTGAGGCACCTCTCTGCTTCAATGCCATGAAGACACCACAAGTGCTCCTGTATCCTCACTGACACAGGATTCTCTCAAGCCAGGAGAAATTCTGGGCTTTTGCTGTTGGGGGCAACCAAAGACCTGAGTCTGCTGAAGAGAACAAAGTCTACTTGCTGCTTCCTGCAGGAGCCACTGACCCAGACCTGCAAGCTGGGCAGCTGACATCACAGTGTGTCCTAGCTGTAAAAAAACCAAAAAAACAAAAAACAACCAAAATAAGTAAGGAAAGAAACAGCTTCTTACCTCAGTCTGCCCAGAAACCTAGCCAGAACAGAGGTTGTGTTCATGCACCAAGCTGGTGCACAGGCTCTGTGCCTACTTCCAGAGAAGGCCTAGGAATGGGCCAGCAGGTGACTAAAGTGTGTTTAGAAATACAAATTTTACACTAGAGAAATAAGTAGCACAGTTGTCATTTCATGTTACATATTACATCTGAGATCTTGGTCACCTTCTAGCACATCTATCCTAAAACTAAGGGTAGGACAAGACTTACTGGGTTGCCTACTCTTTTCCTAAGCCAGTAGAAGAGATTCTTTATGAAACAATATTATGAAACAGTCTTGGTAGACTCTTGTCTATTTATAGGCCACTCTATTTTCAGTCTTCTTCCACATCATATAGAATGATGTTTCTCACAATGTCTGGTCCAAGAGAGTGCTATGTGGAAACCTGGTGTTTCTAAGTAAGCTGAAGTGGAAGCTTTGCAGCTGCAATAACTCATTCTTCCCAAGTCAACCCACTCTGCTTTGCCACCTCAAAAGTTCTCACACCAATCTCAAAAGTTCTGTGCCTTGACTTGAGGTCCTTCTACTGCTCCTAGACTTTCACCCAATCTCTCTAAAGTTGTGAGGTAGCTGATCTATCAGATTGGTTTGGAACAGCTACTCAGTCTGGTGACAAGCTTCTCCAGCTTTTGTGCAAGGGCATTGCTCATCAAGAAGGGGATAATAGGCATTTTAAATAAAAAACATTGTTTCCCAGTTCTCACAGATGTCAGTTTCCTCCTTTTCTTAAAATCATAGGCAAATTTTGTGATCCTTAAAAGGGCAAAACTACTGCTGAAAGTGTTCTGAAACTGTTTTCAGATAATATTTTGAACATAAAGTCAGGTATATAATTTATATTATATTCAATATAATTTAAGGACAGGTTGAATGAGGCCTTGTGCATTATGGTGGGAGGTGGGAGGTATCCCTGCCCATGCAGGGGGGGTTGGATATTGATAATCTAAAAGGTCCCTTCCAACCCTACCATCCAATGATTCTATTATCATTGAAACTATAATATATTCATGGCAATGTAATGGTATTAAGTACAAAATACTATCTTCATTATAAATAGGGCCATTTTAGGAAAGATCAGCATGATTATTTTTTTTTTCTTTGGGTAAGCATCAGTTTTGGTGCAGAAAAATTCCAAGATTTGATGTAGAAGAAAAAAGAGGCTGTTCCCCACACTCTCCAGAATAGTGCATCTATCCTGAAGATGGAATACTCAAATTCATCATTCAAAAGAAAGATTAGAACATGAATGGCTCACAATCTGCAGCAAATCTCCATACTAATAAGCAGTAAACTGTCAATCACATGCTCCCTGGCCCACTGAATGTTTATTTAATTAGCACCAAACAGCATGGCTCCAAATAGACAGAAGATAGAGTGCAAAATAGATTTCTTTGGCCAGCAATTAAAAAGCATTCACCTGGGGGGTCGCCTTGCCTGTCAAAAACTTAACATGTTAAACTGGCTCTGCTGTATTTCTGTTTAAATTTTCCCCGGCCTCAGTCCAATTCTGCAGCAGACCTGGAACATATTCCATAGTAGGATTTTTTGCCCCTCAGAGTGGGTTTCTTGTTTCCTTTCCAGTACACGAGGCCTCATAGCAGTGTCAGCCCTGACACCTTCCTCCCTTCAGAGCTCCCAGCTCCAGCCTGTACTGGTGCTACTCCCCATCCTCCCTTCTCCCCTTTTGCTCCCCCTTTTAAAGATGTTCATTCATCTTACCCTGGGCTGTAAATGGGGTGTGGCAGCTTCCTAAATGCTGATGCACTCCAGACCACAACAGATCCTGAACTTGGCCTTTGGATACTACTATCACAATACCAGAAGGAATAATATTTCATTCAAGTCTGGGATGTGAAAACAGGTTTTCTAAGTAGGGAGTATACTTTCCATGCTGTCATCTTTACCAGGGTTTGTTCCATTTTGGCCTGTGGAACACGACTTTAACAGTTTTTTTGTGGTTTATGATTATAAGTAATTAGTTCTTTTTGAAAGCTTCACTCCTTCTACCATAACCACTCAAAAAACAATATGTTTGAGATGGCTTTAGTTTGTGGATAACATAATGCCAATTTTGTATAAGCAACAGGATCACATAATGCTTCCTTTCTGGTGCAAATTATGCAAAAATTTACATTGGACCAACAGGATTTATTTCCTGGACATTTACATTTTTAGAAGTCCATATATACTGTATGAATATTAGTGAGAGCAAATTTTAGCCATAACCTTTCTCCCTCTCGGGTCTGTGTGTCCAACTCCCATTTACATGCAAAAAATGACTGATGCATATTGACAGGGCAGTGTAAATTTGCATTAGTCTTTCATTTCACAATTGTTTTTCCATTAAAAACATTTTCCAAGGTAATAAAAGGATTTCTGCTTCGCTTTTATGAGGTGGTTATGTAATATGAAATTGATTTTTTTTTTCCAAGGGAAATTATATTGATTCAGAAGCTGTTAAAGGAGAGGTGCTAAAAGTTGGAAATAAAAGCTGCGAAAATCTCCTCCTGCAGTCGGAATCAATTCTGTGTACGGTTCCCAGTGATCTCCTGAAATCCAACAGTGAGCTAAATATAGAGGTGAGGCAGCTACCCCACAATGAGATATTAATGCCATTTTTCTTATCATTCCCAATGCCACTATTGAACCTATAGACTTTATTATCATCATTATTGTTACTACCTGTTTGCACATAGACTGTCGGGAGCCTTAGGCACAAAGTGTGACCTAAACTAAGCACAGAAATAAAATTATAGTTATTAATCCAAACACAAGAGGAAACATTTAGGAAAGAACAGGAAGCTATAGGTTTGCTTTGGTGCTCACAAACCCTTTTTTCAGCAAAAAATTCTACTGCTGTCAAGAGGATCAGATCCTTTCTGTTTTGTTTTGGGATTTATGCTTTTTATCATTTCATTTTCAATTCTTTTTGTAAGATGAAGACACTTAGGACAAATGTTTGAGTTCCACTGTTGTTCTAGAAGTTATTCAGCATGCTACTGCAATTTTAAATTGTAGACACTTGACCCACTGGTTCATATAATTAAGACACAAATCTTTCAGTATGTTTATATAATTTTTAATATTAAAAAAAAAAAAAAAAAAAGGTAATCACAGCAGAATGACATTACCTTTAAGTTATGAAATTTGCTGATCATGAAATTCCCTGATTCCCTGAAAATAGAGACTTTGCCAGTCATGTAAGTGTGATTAGGATCAAAGTCTGCATAAGCTCTTTGGAGCAGGGACCATCTATTTTTTCTATGTCTTTATGTCATTCATCTCAGTAGGGTCCTGGGCAGTTAATGGTATTCTTATGTGGTACTGCAGTCTAAGTAAACAGTAATAATTAATTTGCTTTATTTAATATAGTAAAAATTATTTTAATAATTATTTATTTTCAAAACTACAAAATAAATTTAACTATAACTATAAAATTGGGTGCAGCTTTCCTTTTGATGTATCTGTTTCCTGGACCTGTAAATGCCTAGTTTCATGTAATATTTGGGCATGTTGCATTCTGTACCTGTACATATGCTACTGGGACTGTCACTACAGTCAGTTCTACAAGGTGATAAGCTCCTTAAGCTCTAAGAAAGAGATATGCGTGACATGGATTTCATACGTAGAAAGGAACACTACATAAAGGGGTTAAATAAGGTTTCTGCTTGTTTACTGGCAAGGAGCCTCAGAAATTGCAGTCTGCCCAGCGAAGAAGAAAATTTGCTCTTTTGACGGGCAAATCCATCATTACAGTACCCAGAGGAATGAATTCCACACGAGGAGGAGAAAAGATGGCCAAATGCATTCCAACTGACTGAGCTAGTGCCGTGTGACCTAAAACAGTTTTTTCCTGTTAGCTGCTTGGTGTTTGTTTGGTTGTTGATTTTGGGGGTTGGTTTTTTGGTTTGTTTTGTTTCTTTAAACAGTTGACAAGCTGGAAGCTGGCAAGGGGCAGGCTCACGTGACCTTGGGAACTGAAATGCAGGCACGTTGTCAGCAGAGAGTTTGATACTGCAGCGTACTTGTGCCAGAAGGACACATATTAAAGACATTTGGGATATTTTTTTTTTTACATACATCTCAGCCCATATATCTGTAGGCCCATACATTTCTGTGCACCATTTAAGTAAAAGGATGAATTTAGCCTTTTGAGTTAACATCTGGTAGCAGTGGGACCTTGTTACCCAGAGTGCTTGCGTGAGTGCGTGCCGTGTGTGTGGTGCAGCACATACATAGCTGTGTCACTACCAGAGCTCTTGAAGGCATGTAATGAATCATTAAAATGTAGATGTACTTTCCCATATGACAATATACAATTTCTCCACTCCCAGTGTCTTATCATAGTTCATCTCAAAATCAAGAATGAATACATATGGGACATATCAGCTCATACTTTAGTACTAATAATCTACTTCTTACTTGTCTTTTGAAATCATCTCACTGTTTTTTTCTTCGTTTTTTCCAGTGGAAGCAAGAAGTTTTGTCAACAGTTATTGGAAAAGTGCTGATCCGGCAAGATCAGAATTTCACAGGACTAATTGCTGGAGTTGTTTCAACATCACTTTTAGGTTTTATCTTTTTAGTGGTTTTCCTCTGGAGAAAGAAGAAGAAACAGATTAAAGGTCCGTCGCAGTCAGTTCCATGAAATAATTCTGTTATATCATAGATTTTTAAAGCTTACATCAGTTTGTGCTTTGCTTAACTGCCATGCAATGTCCTGTTCTAACCTGTCAGCAGAAGTTTCACAATAAAGCCCAATGTTCAGCTGCATTTCAGTCCCTGGCTCTTGCCTGAGCTGGCTGAAGGGCCACAGTATACCTAAGGAGATTTCTGAGAAACTCTGAGCTACAAGCAAAACTTAGCAACTTCTCTTCCCCAATCAGCCATGGAAGAGGGGGCGAGTAAATGACATTCATGTAACGTACTTCAGCTTCATCCCATTGCCTTGTAGTCTCCCAAGCTGCACCAAAATTTTGCAAAACACAGAGTGCTGTAGTGTCCTGGTCTCCTGTTCACCCAAATGAGAAACTTGGTCAGAGCCCAAGAGCCTCCTCTCTGACCCCCATGTGTCTGGGTGTCCTTCCAGCGAGAACTTCTGCACCACACAAGGAGGGGAGGAGGAGGAAAGCTAGTATATAACCAGGACTAGTTGTGATGCAGTATCACAGTCAGATGATGAAGCTGGCCCCAGGGGATTTGAAACTCATGGATCTTCCAGTGTGGCCAAGAGAGGGGCTTTAACACAAGTTAGAGCAGACCTTGTGCTACACAAATAGCTGAGGTTCAGGTCCTGCAGATGTCTGCCTCAGCAACAACCCGACCTTCTTCCCAGCAGAGCAGACCATGTAAACTTAACTAAATAGTTAATGCTGGCACACAGTAAACATGAGGGTTCTTTAATATTTCTTTCTCTACCCCCTTCAGATCTGGGAAGTGACCTAGTACGCTATGATGGCAGAGTGCACACTCCTCACCTGGACAGGCTGGTGAGTGCAAGGAGTGTAAGCCCAACAACAGAAATGGTTTCAAGTGAATCTGTAGACTACAGATCAACTTTTCTAGAAGGTATGCCTCTCTTATGAATCAGTACAGATGGTAACTTACACATCTTGATTTTCATATGTCTTCAGATGACAGCTATTTTGATCAATATCTTAGTTTCTCATCTGGTTTGTCTGTTTCTCTGCTGTTTGGAACGTCCATGTGTTCACAGGCTTGCTATTTGAACTGAGCTTCCCAGGTGCTTCCCAAGGCTAAGGTACAAAAGATTCTTTTACTCAGGTTAGAGGAACATATAAAATACTATTAGTAAAATCCCTCTGTAAGTATGTTCCATGGTTTATTAGGAGCTAGTGGATATAACACTTCTGTGTTATCTTGAGGTCCATCACACCATGAGGAAATCCACTCTGAAAAAAGTTATTTTTAAGTATAGCATCAAGTGGCTGTAGGGTGTCTCAGTGACTTCATACAGTCATTATAAAGCAGTTCTGTCAGCTCAGCACAGGACATGGAGTTTTGTAAATTCATATTCTTTTGTCTGTTCAGGCTTCTCCTCTAAAATAGCACATTGTATGATGCAGAAATTTTGATATTAAAATTAAGCTAAAGGGATATGAAAACTGACAAATTGAGTGGAGGTTCATGTGTGCTGAGATGCCAACCTCAGAAAATACACTGTTCATTTTCAGGGATGTGGACATGAGGGAAGAATAACCTTATGCTGAATACATATTGGTGCTTTATAGCACCATTTTAGAGCAGGTGTCCTCCAGAAGAGCACTCTGCTGCACTTATCATACCACTTTAGGCTGAATATGTCCTTTTAGACATGTGGAGCCTACATTGTGTCATTACCATTAAAGAGTCTCTAACTGTTAGAAGTTACAGTATTAATATATTGGAGATGTCAGATATTTATTAGCCTTAGTACAGTCATATTCTTGTACTATTTCATGTGCTGTCATAGAAATCACTCCGAATCCTTAATTCACCTTTGTAATTCTCAATTGTGGAACTGTTCCCAACTTCCTTAATGATTCTTTAGTTGCTGCCACCAGCTCTCACAGGAAGTTTCTTGATTGAAAGATTCCCAAAGGAAAAGGGAACCCTGTGCCACTGGCTACAAGGGAAAGTGATACATGAGACAAAGCTGTGCAAGGATCATGGGGCCCCTGTGCACTGGCAAAGCAGAGCAGAGAGCACACCCAAGAAAGAAGTGCATTCACTTAATGTTCCTTTAGGAATGTTCATGTCAATTACTGTCACAGAATAAAATGTCAGGAACATTAGAAAATATGCAGATTTACATGCAGCACCTGTAAAAATTATTTCACACCCATGCCTGGAGTATTTTGTTGTGATTATTGAACAGGTATGTGCTCTTTGTCATATAAGTGTGACTTTGTTAATAGAAGAGTTTGCATTTTTTTATTCTAGGTAGAGCAGCACCAAGTTTTTCTTGGTACCTAGGCTGATAACATCCCTACATGAAAATTTCCTAAGTTTTATATCTAAATATGTGAAGGCTGTCTACGCAACACTTTTTACTCTTTGTGATAAAATACCTGGTGATTTCTGTTGTTAAATTTATTCCCTTTGTTTCTTTCTGACCCTCAGCTAAATTCTGCTCATTTACTCTGCTAGAATCATTCCAGACTGAAAGTGGTGTAAATTAAACTCAGTTCCTTGATTCTATTATGCAAAATTCTTAAAAAAATCTTTTAGAGAAAAGCAATATGAAATACCTGAACAATATGCTGTTGACAAAAACAAAAATTCTCATATAAATAGTCCTTGCTTTCCTGAAACATTTTAATTTATGCTATTTTAAACCAGTTGGCTCATGTTATTTTCATGAATAGCACCAACTGTATTATCTTCAGCAGTTACAGGATATGAATCACCTCTAGGCATTTCCCTGGTTGAATATTTACCATTGGATAAACATAGCTAGTCACCAACAGTTTGGAAACCTTCATGAAATGTAGAGGTCCCCACCAAATTAGAACATGACAATAATAAAAGGTTTCATGTCTTTAATTTTTCACTACTTCCTCCTCCTGGATCACTATAATTTTTGAATTTTACTTGTTACTCCCAGTTACTAGAAATGTCATAACCTACACTTGGCAAGAAGTAACAAGGCCTCATTCCACCCAGTCAGAAAAGTAGACGTTTTGCCATTTGCTTTCATGAAAGTAGAGCTGAGACAAGCATAAGATTCTTGTGACAAGGTTTTCCTTGGCAGATTAGCGATGCATATTTTGATTTTCCCTCTGTGACCAAAACTTGTGCAAAGCCAAACCACTTCCAAACTGATAAACTCAAACCTTTGCTCATCAATTAAATAATGCTCTTTGTTTTCCAAGGAGAAATCTGAAAGAATTATAACAATTTCTGTTCCTCTTCCAGATCAGTTTCCAAGCATGTCTCAGAATGGATCGTGCAGACCTGCCCAGTATCCTCACTCTGACCTCTCCCCAATTTTGTCCAGTGGAGACTCAGATTTAGCAAGCCCACTTCTCCAAACTAATGTCCACATTGACATCAGTGCCTTAAATCCTGACCTGGTCAAAGAAGTGCAGCATGTGGTTATTGGTGCTGACAGCCTGATTGTACACTTCAGTGAAGTAATAGGAAGAGGTGAGTGCCATGACTGTTCCCTCACAAACTTCTGTTCTTTATGCCCACACATCTATTATAAACCATTCTGAATAAGGTGTCTACACGGAGATTTTCCAAGCTTTTTTACCTCTTACAGATCTGCTCTGATCCATAGGGATCCAGAGTAAGAGTGGGGCTGTGTACAGGCCAATGGCACATGCCTGTATGGCCAGGGGTGCCAAGGCAGGGACACCAATAATCTTAAACCTGGAGCTTGAGAGAGGGCAGGATTGCTGCACTCCTGCAGTCACTAGTGCATTCTGTAAAAGTCCCCATGGGCCAGGTGAAATGCACACACCCCTTTTTCCTCCACAAGTTTCCTCCAGCTCTGATGAATTCACTGTTTCCTCCTGCTGCAGGCTCTCTATTCCCCCTCATTCCTCTCTCATCCTGGCTGCAGGAATGCACAGTTCCTGACTCACTTCCCTTTTGTTTTCATTCTGCATATAGTAAGGACCCTATTTTTCCAACTATTCCATCAACCATATTCCTCTACATCTCCATATCTACCTTCTTTCATACCTAAGCCAGTATTCCTGTTAGCAGCATTTATTAAAATCTGTACTATTGAATGCCTATTAAAAAAAAGTAGAAACAGACCATGCATGAGAAATTTCTTGTTGAGTATCACAGTACTGATAGAAATTTGGCTATGAGTGTTACTTCTGTCTCTTCTTCAGGAAAATAGCCTAACAAATAAAGAACCAATTGGTGTGTTTCCCTTTCATGTATTACACCTCATCATCCCCAAAGCAAGGGTGGGCCTTTTCCTTTTCTTTCTTATTTCTGAAAAGGCCAAGTAATTTCCCATTTTTTAAATGTTGAAAAATATCAGAAATGACAAAAATATAATTAACCTTTTTAAATTTTCTTCTCCATAACTAAAAATGAGCCAAATCCAAAAATATTGCAGACACACCCTATCCAAACTTTAGGATTTGTGCCCAGGCTCCAATTTGTGGTCTCATGGGATTTTAGTTGCTTTTATAAAACAAACTTTATATTAACTTTATCTGAAGCCAAAAGCAAAGCCAGCTGGCCTCTGACCAGCATTTATGACTGGAACCTAGTAAACTTAATCAATTAGTCTTGTACTCTGCAGAACTCACAGTTGACAAGAAAGCTATCTTGCATTCTAACTGAAAATATTAACATTTTTTAAGTGGCCAGTAAACAGTATATCTGTGAAGTAAAGCCACTATTACATGTGGATAATTTGATTTGGATAAACGAGTGTACATGCCTGGACCTCAACTTCTCTGTGTGTCCCAACCATGTCAAGTTGACTTGACATAGTAGGTTTCCCTGCTTTGCATACTACCCCACTTGCTTGACAGGAAAGCACAAGATCGGGAAGGATTTCTGTGTCCCTGGAAGTTTATTTCATTGCTTAGACCATTAGCAAGGAGGCAATTTTTTCTCATCATCTAAAATCACTAGAGTGATATTTTGCACCAGGAGCTAGGCCATAACTGAGACCATAGGCTGCTGCAGTCAGTCTGTGATTGATAGAGTGATTCCCAACCTGTTTGTGGCCAGCACACCACTTTTAACACTCAGCTTTTTCCATGAACTAGCAAGACCCGAGAGATTTTAAGGCCGCAGTGACCCTCATTGTGCAGCTTTCCACAAAAGGTGCATCAAGCCAGGGGACCACTTCGCGTGGGCTTGCAGACCACTGGGAGCCACAGAGCCAGTGGTTATGTCAGCTCCTTCTAGCTGCTTCTTTATCTCTTCCAGTGCTCTCCTTTGACATATATCCAACAGGAGAGTATGGTTGGAATAGGAAAACATGGGGTTTGTCTGCATAGTAATCACAAGAATATGAAGCAGTTGTGGCACCAGCCTTGCCATTATTTATACACAACATCTAGGTCAAGAAATATCAGTTATACTGCAAATAGAGTTTTCATTTTATGTAATGATGGTTTTATGTAATGATAGTTTTATGTGTTAGGTATGAAGTATACATTACAAGTGTTGGGAATTGGACAGAAATGGATTGTGATCACTTTCTTAAAGCATAATTGCTACCCAGTCAAAAATAACAGAAAGCTAATTTTACTTATTAAAGCTAATCTTTCTCATTTTTTTCACAGGACATTTTGGGTGTGTGTACCATGGAACATTGCTGGATAATGATGGCAGGAAAATTCATTGTGCTGTAAAGTCACTGAATAGTGAGTTACATGTTTAATAGTGAGAAATTACCACAATTCCAAAGATAGCCAGGGTTCACTAATTAATTACAGTGAAGTATACTTTCACAAATAAAGATTCTGAGTTGTAGCTGGATCAGGTTTATCTCTGGAACAATTGCAATTATTTTGGATTACCATAAGGCATTGGTATATGTTTGTGAGTCAAATGAAATGCCTGTGTATTACCTCTTCAAAGAAAAGGGCAGAGGAAAATGAGGAAAAGGCAGTGTAATTTTTTATTCTACTGAGTACTGAAGATTTGAGTTTAGATGTTAAATTTCTAAAGAGCAGGCAAAGCTGCTGGAAAAACAGGAAGAGACTATCACAACATTTATTAAAGGCCTTGCTCAAGTGTTATTCAGTTCTAAATAATTCATAAGAAAAGGAGAAATGGAATTTAAATGTCCAATAAACTCTATTCGGTCATTGTCAGAAAACCTGTGCTCATAACCTAGTTGTAATGTGGGAGGTGGGGAGCATGTTTGTAGCTTCTCATTGTCACTTTGCTGTGTAATGACAGACTGTACAGAAAAGAACTGTACTTCATTTTGTTGGGGGTTTTTATTTACTTCATTTTATTCCTGGATTTCTCAGGGATTACAGACCTGGAAGAAGTAGCTCAGTTTCTGAAAGAAGGAATAATCATGAAAGATTTCACTCATCCCAATGTTCTGTCACTCCTGGGAATCTGTTTGCCCAATGAAGGATCCCCCTTAGTCATCCTCCCATACATGAAACACGGAGATCTTCGAAACTTCATTAGGAATGAGACACATGTAAGTATATGGTGAGGTCTACGAAACCGTAATGCAAGTCTGGCCACGCCCTGCTCCAGAGCCACAGGTTATGAGCTCTGATAATTACATTATGTCTATAACTTGCTGCAGTTACTACACCTTAACCTTTAGCACTTGCTTAGGCTGGCACCAAGCCCAACCGCAGCACTGCCACTCCTTCCCTTCCCCCTCAAATTCCTCTCTAGAATGTTTCCCAGAAATTATCAGCAATAAGTATTTCTCATTTCCCATCCATAAGCCTCTTCATAAGCAAACGTGTTGATGAGATCTAAGTCAAGGGGCCCAACCATCTGCTGGTTTAAACTGGCATATATATCTCTGTTGACTTCAGCACAGCTGTGCCAGTCATCACCATCTGCTCTTACAACATCTAGGTACAGGATCTCCATGTCCAGCTAGAGAGCATCACAGTCCCGTTATTATCAATATTTTCCTTCTTATCTTAAGAGAGAAAAACAGCAAGTGTTACGCAAACTCTGAGTGCTGTCTTGTCAGAGATTTTCACAATTTTCATTGAAAGACTGCAGATGTCTCTTATGTGCCTCACTGCTTTTTCTCAAGTATGTTACCACAGGTCTTGCCTCAGGTAGTGTAAGCCCACTTTATATTCTAGTTTTTCACCCATTTCACAGTCCTAGTGCAATATAAACTGACTTACAAGCCAATGGGATTTCACCCCTGCCTTTATGGAAATCAACAATAGTGAGGAAAATTAAACAAAAAGAACAGATGCATCTTGGAAAGTTGGTGGGGGAGTTAAGCTTTCTGAGGTAGGGACCTCTTCCCTTTTCAGCTTCTTTCACTCCTGCAAGCATCAGGGACCTTGACTGTGAATAGTGCCATGGTCCTTCCTGAAATAGACTGGTATCACAGTTGAAAAGGATTGTTCCACAGAAGAAAATTATATGGAGCAACGGCAACAACACAAAAAACTTTCAGACCATACTATTACATAGTAAGTCATGATGTTGGATAAAAGAATTACAGGTTTATATTTATTTCTATATTTAACATTTCCAGTAAGGTCTCACCTTGTAGACCAGCAGAAGGGGTTATCAGTCTTTGTGGAAAATCTTCCTCTAGTAAATGCTAAAATCTCATTTGCCTTTTCCATGGCATCATATTGCTGATAGCTTGTACTTATTTTGCCTTAAATAGGACTCTGTCCTTTCTTCACTGTTTCCAGCTGGTGAGCTCCAAGTTCATATTTAGCACCTTCTGTGGACTTATATGCTATTACTCTGAAGTTCACAAATGTGAATTTCATGTATTAGCTGTGATGTTGAGGTTTTAGCATTCTGTTCCACTTCCCAACCCAGGTCATGTTGTTTATGCTGCTAACTTTTCTGGAGTTTCACAGCTGGTTTGATTTCTTAGAGTGTATTTCCTCACTGGAGGCAAGAAATTCACCTAAACTTAAACCAGTTTCATTACAAGCATCAACCTGTCTTGATAATTCTGGTGGCAAGATAGGTGTGTCAAAAACTGGGAGTCACAGCAAAAAACAGTCTGCTCCTTGGGTTTCTGCATTCATTGTATCATAAATGTTTGTGTTTTACAGAACCCAACAGTAAAAGATTTAATTGGATTTGGCCTTCAGGTCGCAAAAGGGATGAAATACCTTGCAAGCAAAAAGTTTGTTCATAGAGACTTGGCAGCAAGAAACTGTATGTAAGTACAAACATGTAATTCCAACCACGCTATCACACTCTTGCATAAGATGGGGAGATGAGGTAAATGAAAGTTTCCAGGATTCTCCTTTTTAAGTCAAAATAAGGTGCTGTTTTCATTGTCCCATTATTATTATACTGATGTTTGTCTTGCATACTGATGAACCTCTCAGCTTGCTAAGGGCTCGCCTCTTACACATAAGCTTATTTTTGAGTGTGGGAAATAAGAAAAGCTGAGGTGAAAGTGTAGTCTCTCGAAATCATTGGTTAGAGCATTTAAAAGGCATCTCCTAAGGGAAGTTAAATTGCTGTTGTCTCAACTTGCTGTGCTTCCACCCAGTCTCTTCAGAAGTAGCACGTCTCTGCTGCCCCACCTAGCAGGAGGGAGAGGAACATAGGGGAACATTGTGAGAAAAACAGGAACACAAAAAAACACCAGTGAGACTTAATGACAGTAATTTTTCATTACATGAGTATGAGCTTACTTTGGCTCAATTGCACACACATATTAACATTAAAAATCAGAACATGTAAAGTATCTTACTAGTGTCTGGGCAGCCAGGCAGTACAGGTCACACAAAGACTGATAGTTGCTGGTACTAATATGCTGACTCATCACTTATGTTGTGAATTAACGAGGTACATGATTAAACTCTTAATAGAGTTCATTTTTAGCACATCATAATCTGGCTGAAAAAAGGTTATTCACTTGTGATACCAGATTTCTTACTCATTTTCAAAGGATTCACACTTGTGCAGCTGAACACCCTCTGACAAAGAATGTTTTCTCACAGCTGCTGTTGTCTTAAGAGAGGAAAAAAGCCCAAGCAACATAATTTTCAGGTTTCCTAAGAGAAAAATTGGGTCCTGGTTCATCTAATCAAAGTCCATATAGTGGCAACAGGGCATTCCCTCTGGCCTATTGTATCTCCCTTGGGTGAGGGGAAACAGCTATCAGGATGTCTTACATTGCCAACTGAACGGCTCCTGCTTCTATGCTGCTCAGCCCTTCAGAGCCTGGAGAGCTGCTGCCACGTGAGAGGAAGATGTAAGGTTGAAGACTCTCAGTGACCATGTGCAATCCAGCACTCTAGCACAGCCCCTGCCACAATGGCAATGTCCATCAAAAAGGAAGCCAGAATGTAAATACAAACCGTGTGGACTCTTGGCTCTATTCCACTATACTGAAAGAGGTTCAGAAGCTGCTATGGCATCAACTGTCCCCTATTGACCCATCGAAGTTCCCTTCATTGGTATTGATTTAGTTATTACATCAGTAAATACAGCAGACATTTGGTGCCATTCAGAGGAACTTCAATAGACCAGAGGGTTGTCCAGGCAGAAACCTCAAAATTCAAGACAAGGAAATGCCACATGTAGAGGCTGAAACAGATTTGTTTGCCTTTGAGAAAGCTCAGGTGGACTTTCCACGTGTATAAATACCTGATACAGTGGAATAAAGAAGATAAAGCCAGATTCTTCTCAGTGGTGCCCAGGGACAGGCCAAGAGGCATTGGGCACAGATTCAAATAGAGAAAATTGCAGTTAAACATAGAAAGAAACACCTTTATTGTAAGGATGACTGACCAGTGGCACAGGTTGCTCAGAGAGGTTGTGGAGTCTCCATCCTTGCAGATACTCAAAACCCAGCTGGTAATGGACCTGGGCAACTAGCAGTAGCTTCTGTGAGCAGAGGAAGTGGTGGTGAACTGGATTATCTTCAGAGTTCCTTTCCAACCTTACCCATTCTGTGACTGTGATTCTTTAAAGAAGCCCAAAAGCAGTTTGCTGTGGCTAGGTCTGCACATATAATGAAGGACAGGCTTAAGCATGCCAACACCCATGCTGTGTTTTCTGATAGTGGTATTGCTTATCGGGGCAAACATCAGGCTCAGGAGGAACAAAACTAGGGAGCTCTTCTGATATGGCTGAGGAACAGAACTTTCCTTTTACCACTGTTCTTTCACAGTACAGACAGCCAAGACATCCTTAGTTACACTACTGCATTATTATACATGGGGGAGTCACTGAGATAATGATGGTTCTGTCCTTACCAAAACTGAGAGTGACTAGGAAAGGTGATGCCTTGACTTGGAAATAAAAATGAGGGGTTTCTAAGGATATAGAAGAAATGATGTAGCACTCAATCAGGATGTCAGGGTTGTTAGAAAAAAAACTTTTTATACTGAGCAATTGTTTTAGAAAAATAACTCGAATTATATTATCAATTATAATTAATTATATTATCACTACGTTGAATGGGTGTCAAATATACTTTGCTGCACTTTTTGTTTCACTGCTAATTAATTAATAGATCCAGGATAAGATACCACCTTTCAAAATTGTGAGTCACTCATTATAATCCACCATCACTGTGAATCTTGCCTGCTCAGTTGCAGATAATTCTCTTTGTCATTTCTCTAGGTTGGATGAAAAATTCACTGTCAAGGTTGCTGATTTTGGTCTTGCTAGAGATGTCTATGATAAAGAATACTACAGTGTGCACAATAAAACAGGAGCTAAACTGCCAGTGAAATGGATGGCTTTAGAAAGTTTACAAACTCAGAAGTTCACAACAAAGTCAGATGTGGTAATGTATATAACATTATTTTTATCATTTATTAATTTCTCTTATATTGCCCAAGGCATCTCCAGTATTCAATTAGTGGACTAACTCCAACCCAAAATTTATATTGGTATCTAACTTCATATTGGTATCACAGAAGAGTAAGAGACTGTTTATTCATTTAGAAAGAGTATTTCTTCTAATCACAAAGAAACAAGTTTGTTGGCTTGAATATCTTCTACTGCTCAGGTAAGAGTTATAAATTTAATCCCACTCCAAGGGAAACTAAGGACATTTCAAGGAGCCAAGTTAGAGCTGAATCCTGATATAAGAGGGACTCTGGAAAGCTTGATAAAACAGGTTAACTTTGAGACTTGTAAAATTTAATAGTTGTCAAAAAGACCTTATTAGCTTTATAAATGGCTGAGTGCCTCCAGCAATCTGAAGTATTACCTGTCCATTTATGAAGAAAAAATTATGAGATGAAGTCATTAGTTGGCTGGATCACTTTTTATTTTAGCTCTCCTTTCAATGCAGATTCAAATTAGCCTGTGATGCATAGAATTTTCACCATGCATATTCTCTTCAGTATGTATTTACACAGGGTTAGTCAGATCGTCAGCTCATGTAAATTGGCAGAGCTCCATTAACCTCAAAAGAGGTCTGCCAACTTATACCAGCTAAGTAGCAGGCCTATAGGCTTTTATTTTCTTTCATTTACTTAGCTAAGTTTCTCTGGCTCTAATTTAAGTGGCTCCTCAAGTCCTTACAGTATTTATTAGCTCACTTAAAAGAAAGTTGAATGCAGTAAAATACCTTTTCAAAGAGAAAATCCATGTATTTGAATGTTTAAATCTGCCAAGCCACCTTCTAAACTGGAATGTAAAGCCCTCCTACCATACCACTTATTATTTATTTCTTTGCTTCCTTAGTGGTCCTTTGGTGTGTTGCTATGGGAACTTATGACAAGAGGGGCACCACCTTATCCTGATGTAAATTCTTTTGATATAACTGTTTACTTATTACAAGGAAGAAGGCTGCTACAACCTGAATACTGCCCTGACCCACTGTAAGTAAATATTTCCAAAGTCTGCTGCAAATGCTGCTGATTCTGGTATTATAGTGAGACTGTGGAAGGAAAGGGGGTTTGTTTTTTTCCTTTTTATACGATTTCATAATGTAACACTTCTTTTATTTGAATGGCAGGTATGAAGTAATGCTGAAGTGCTGGCATCCAAAGCCTGAGCTGCGCCCAGCATTTTCTGAACTTGTTTCAAAAATATCAACAATCTTCTCCACTTTTGTTGGAGAACACTATGTTCATGTCAATGCTACTTACGTCAACGTGAAGTCTGTTGCTCCCTATCCTTCTCTTTTATCATCACAAGACAACACAGACATGGATGTTGACACATGACGGGTATGTCTGAAAGAGAGGGAAATCCATTCTTAATTGTATGAACAAAAAGCAGAACATTTGGTCCACTTGTTTTTACTGCCCGGTCTTTGTGAGAACACTGTTGCACATGTTTATGTTGTTGCCCAAGTTGCACTAGTACAAGGACATGATACCATGTTGTTGAGGCTATGGGATCGTATAAACCATCACAGTAATTTCCAAGTATTTGGACAACTGCATCAATTAGCCAAGTGGAAATGTTATCTACTTCCATCCAGAGCTAGTACCCACTAGCTCTCATTATGTGTGCTCAGACCCAAGAATAAAGATTCATCATTAATTCTATCAAGGAGAAAGTAGAATACCAATCAGTACGGCTGGAAGGACTATTACTGTTGCATGTACTTTAGGATAATGAGCAGTGCAGAAATGGTTTTCACACAAAAAGCTAAGACAAACAATGAGAGTTACAAGAGTTTAAAATCTTTTCCTCCCACACAGTCCAAACCTTGGATTTTTGCACTACATTAACAAGGTTTCTTACAACATGGACAGCCAGGAGAGCCAGCCTCTTGGTAAATGTCTTAAGAGAAACTTACATCAAAAAATGGTGTGCAGTAAAATAAATATGTCAGCCTTGCCAGTTCTCTGGTGTAGTTAGACGGTACATAAAGTGAAGGTTAAATCATTTAGCTTAAAGCATTCCTAGTGTCAACTTCATTCCAGCATTCAACCACTTGTTTGCGTAACAGTCTATATTGACCGTTCTCTTGCTGAAAAATGCAAAGCCTCAGTTTCTTTCAATAAAGAATTAACCACTTTCTGAGAATAAAAACCTGAAGGCATCCATACGAAGTGCCAGGCTAATCCCTGGGATGTTGTAATAGGAGCGACATTATTCTAGAGAGGAAGAGGAGACAGGCAGGTTGGCAACCTTCTGGAGCTGCTGTCTGGTGAGTCACACAGCAAGCAGCTGAAGTTCTGCCACCCTTGGGTGGAGCTGCCACCAAAGGTAAGGAGCAGAGGTGTTGGAACCAGCCCTGACCTAAAGAGACCCTTCTTGGATAGCACAACCCAGTGAATTATACCTACTTTTATTTCAAAATTAGGGCCAGAGAAACAATTTTGAAAAGAGAGCGTACGTAAAACTTACAGTTAATTAGGGAAGAGTGCTTTAGGGCAAGCATCACATGTAATTTCCGTTCCTGTGGAATACTGTGCATACTACTGTATAGCTTGTTTAGTGTAGGATAGAACTGGGTTTGTTGGTGTAAACACATAAATTAATCTATTTTTATATGAAAAAAAAAAGTTTATTTTTAATGACATTTACAAAGTTTGGTTAGGCCACAAAACACTGCACTGTGAACATTTCAGAAAATGTGTGTCAACATACATGGTTCATAAATTGTAGCAACCTTAAGAAAAATACTGTGTAAATATTAAAAAGGAAAAGACCCAACCATAACCACACTCCACCCTAAGCTTAGTATCTCCATTGCTGCCAGCCAACCATTTTAAGAACTTCAAAGAGAGTTAGTGCAGATAAAGAACTGATATAAGGGAGATATATTGTTCTTGGGAGACTGTTGTAACTGAAAGATTTATAATGAGGGCAGAGTGTGTAGGCAAACTACGAGCAGATAATATTGTACAGTGTTTCATCACCACTTTCATTTCAGAAATGAACTTTCATGTCTGCTGAGAGCAATCCTAATTGTAGATTGCTCAAGGACAAAAGGCTTTGCTGCAGGCAAAAAAAAAAAAAAACCAAAAAACAAAAATCATCTCTATGGTTGTTAAAACAGCTAAGGAAGTTTATGACACATAGATTTGGAGAAGATACTCCAAACTTGTACATACATGCTTGAGGAACGCTGCAATGTGAAACAGAGGACATTTCTACTATTTATGAACTTTTGCTTAATAAAGTTAATGTTGTGTCTGGGACACCTGTAAGAATACGTGATTCTGGTAAAGATTTGGTGTTAGTTCATATATCTGCAAAGAGCTGAATGGTACTTACGTTTATAGTTGTTGTTATGACCTAATAAACATGTTATTAAAATGAATTATTGTAATACTTTACACCCCAAGTGCTGTAATTACTGTTAACATTTGGCTGTTAAGCTGATAAAAAGCCTGAACTCTTTTTCTGACTAACATGGGAAGACTGACCTGTGGCACTGCGCAAGGAAACAACTCAGAATCATAAAAATGTAGAGAGTGCACCAATAAATCCAGCATACAGTTCATCTGCCTCCTACCCATTAATAGATGCCCCAGAGAAAAGTGCAGGGTATTTTATCGTGAACAATCACAGCGTAACCTGTTTGATTAGAAAGGCTCTTCCCTAACCCCAGGCTGCCCCCATGCAAAGCCTTAAAATTCTTAAAGCACTTAGTGTTGGGGATGATACATGAAGGTCAGAATTTAGGCATCATCAAGAGTAGTGCTTGGCACAACAAGGATGCCAGTGCTTACATACAGCATCCAGGCTTCCTAATCAGTCACAATCCAGAAGAAACGCCGAGCACCTGGAAACCCCACATCCCTCTTGGCTGTCCCTTGTGTGTCTCATCTCTGCAAGGTACTTTGTATGTCTACCACTTGAAGAGAGGAGGCATTGCAGTCCCCAGGGGTCTGTTTTTTTCGGGGGGGAACAGGAGCCAGCCCTGCTCCTCTCCCACACCTCTCCTCCCATTATATTAGGTGCCTCCCACTGGATTCCTAAGTGCACTTCTGTGGTGTTTAAGTGGGTGCCCCACAGACGCTGCAGCACGCGCTGCCCTGTGCCACTCCTCAGCCAGGTGACTCTTACAAGCTCCTTTCTCCAGCAGCTTACCTCACAGGGACATCTTCTACTTAGCTCACTCTGAAATACCTTAATGTGCAGAGTCTCAGATGATTAAAACCAGCATTTATACAATTTGCAAATATCAAGCAAAGCAACATCAAAACACATATTCTCCAAATACACTTACTTCTTAACAGAAAATATATATGCTCAGTTTCAACTCAGCTTTGAGTGTATTTTGAGGAAAAAAGGCATTGATAATACTAGGTAAAGATATAAACAGTCCTGTGATGTGTCACAAGTGAACTCCAGCTGAAAGATCTAACTTTTTATTGTAATTATTTATATCTAATTTTTTTTCCAATACATTTTCAGGATTTCTCTGAAAAGTCAGTAGAAAACCTCCAAGGTTTCACTGCAGCCTGATATTCATACCAGTCTTCAGTGTAAACCAGCATAACACACAGCCAAATGATGAGCTGAACTTAAATACCAGATTTGTAACACATTCCTCTGATTATTTCTCATGATTTCTACAGGATGCTATATATTGCCTTGTTAGAAGGGTCATCAGAATCACAAGCTTCCCATGCTGTTTTTCATCCTGGTAACTTTGCTTACACCAGGTACACACTGCAGCAGATCTTCAGCTGACTTAGGCTGGCAGCCTTCCCCCCAGAATGAATATTAACAGTGGACATGGCCTGGGGTCAAAAAATTGCATAACCAATACTCTACACAAAAGCCAAGAGATTAAAAAACAGGGAGGGATATCCTCACCCCACAGAACTTTTCCTGTTGATTTCACTTTTTCAGTGTGCAATTTACTCAACTGTTTTAAAGAATTTGTCTACATTAAGGAGGGTTTTTACTACACCCAACAATATTAAAGGTTTCTAAAAAACAAGGGAAAGTGTACACTGTGCCATTGGGTTGCTAAGGCTTTGCAGATTGCTAATTTTTTGTTTTGGATGGTAAATTCAATCATGAAGACTGGACCTAAATGCCTCATGTAAATAAATGAAGAGGAAAGGCATGTTACAGTAGCAGAAGCAGTATAGGTGAGCAGCTGCAAAAGGGCATCAAAAGCATTTTAGACCAAAACATGAAATTCTCTCTTCAGAAATTTCATTTCTAGAATTCAGCCATAATTCTTAGCACAGGAAAAGGTCATAGCAGAGAAATGAAGTAGAAATCCTAACAGTTTTTTTTTTTACTCAGGAAACAAAACATCTATTCATGAGAAATTCCAATTTCCATTATTTTTAACAAATAGGTCATGAACTGAGTATTCCGAGCACTGAAGACAGACAAAGGAAATCTTAGGTTTTTGCCAGATTGATTACGGAAAACATTTACAAGAAATTGTGATCTCAGCAGGGAGAATTCAGAGCAACTTGATTGACTGTGCAAATACCAGATCAGTCTCCTCCTCTCCAGAGGAGATCAGTCTCTCACTCTGGAACTTGAACTGTTTGCTCTGACATTCAGCCTGAATTTGCCTGTTGAAATCCCCATCCACCTGCTAATGCTCAAGGTGTAATCACTCCCAATAAGGATGCCAAAAGACTCTCTGATTAAGGTCAAGCACTTGTAGCCACCCCGTGACCTTCTGGGGGACAGAAAGAAAAGGTTTCTGTTTTGTAAGGAATGCTGCTACCCTGGCTGGTGTTACTGCTGACTTTGGTCCTTGCTTTTCCAGAGCCAGCAGCCTCCCCACAACACACAAATCTGGGGCCAGACTCTCAGCTGAGGGTAAATCCCTACTGGGGTCAGCCCAGAGAGACACTCACAGCTGAACAACAATCAGGTGCAGTCCAGCTGAACTGGGCTTTAATGTGAGACTCTGACATACAGACCATGCTGGACTTTTAGTTTTTCAGCTGTTAGCTTATTAGGGGTTAGAGGAAGAGGGGTTGGAGGAGAGGCACATTCAGATTTCCCCCCGCTGTCACCTCAGCCATTCATCTATGGGACTGGAGCTGGCACAGGAAGCCTCGGGGCACCAGACTGACCTGAGTTTGTAGCCTTCCCATGCTCCTGAGTTCAAGAAAGAAGCACAAAAGGAATAGAGCCAGAAACTGCAGGTCAGGCTTGATAAGATTTTATTTGCCCAGTCCAAGATAGAACACAAAAGAAGCATGGTGTATTTCATCTGGTTTCCACATGCTTTTCTCTTTCAGTAGTAAGTACTTTGCCGTGGCTTGGTGATGTTAGGAGGTTCATTAATATTTGCTGAATGTCTTCTCACATTCATTGCAACAACTTAAGACAGAAGTCCTCCTTGCTCAGGCCTCTGAGGCCCTGGGCATTTCTATAAATGCTCTCTTAACACTTGCCAGAGTTCTAATTAGTACGTGCATGTTGAGCCCCTCTCTGACCTAAATGACAGCTGAATATCCTCCTCTACGATGTGAAAAGTGTTGCCAAAAACTTTAGGGTGCATGACCAAACATGGAGACCTCAGCTGCCATGAGGATGCAGCTCACTGGGACTGTTGGCATAACTTTTCAAGTGTGACAAAACCAAAGACAAATGTTAAAAATACAGCTTGAGCTTTATTTAGCAAGGGAAAAAAAGCACTTCAGACAATGATGGTATATTGTCTATCCTTTGTGCAGCTCAGAAAAGAATAAATTTAAGACAGACAGTGGAGCTGCAGGCTGTTGGAGTTCAGAGAGATGGAGCAAAAGTCATGGTGATCACAGGTGATGATGTGACAACACGGATACCCTGGTCAGCAAGCAGGACATAACAAGGAACACAATCCAAACCCAATAGTATGCTTATACTTTTCTTAAGAAAAGCTCTTCCTTAGAAAAGATTACTGCTATAGTCATCTTCAGAAGTTAAAAAACACTCTCACCAGATAATTTTTGCATTTTGTAGAGAAATGTATTTATCAGAATAGCTTCTTCCCTAATTTTCAGTTACTGGAAATGTATCTATTGACATTAGCTTGTCTATTAGGTCACTTTCCATGCCCATGCAATATACCTGGCCACATAGAATCATAGAATTGGCTGGGTTGGAAGGGACCTCAGAGATCATCAAGTCCAACCCTTGATCCACTACCACTGCAGTTACCAGCCCATGGCACTGAGTGCCACATCCAGTCTCTATGAGCCATAACAGCACTTGGATTATTTCCCTCTAAGGCTCAATAATTATAAAAACTGCTCCAGCATTGCTTGTGTCCTCTGTACACCTCTGGGCATGAAATTGTTGCAGCTGTTGGCAGAACTTTGAAACAGCAGCTCTGAATTGGGTGGGAAGAGGGTAAAAATTTGTCAGGCCCACACCGTCTCCATGAATGTTGAATTATGTTCCCTGAAGAAAACTATGGAAACAAACTTTCCCTTTTGACAAGTGTAAACCTGGGCTGCTGTATGAAATTCAGGTAAATAAAGGATGCCTATGCCAGGGCTATTTCTAATCCTTTTTGTGAATATTAAGTTCAACAGAATGCTGGAAAAATATTTGTACATCTGCCACAACAATGATGCAATATATTTGATAGGTATCTTGATATTAATTTATAGCAGCAGCAGGATTTTCTCAAGAGCACCACAAAAATACAAATTAAATTATTTTTAAATATATTTATGTCATATGTCTAGGAGAGTGAATGCCTTCATAGTATATTTGCCAGCCTATGAATAAAGGGAATTCCATTGGCCATTTTGGACATCCAGAAACAGATTTTGTTTGTTCTCAAAACTGAGTTGGTTGGGGAAGAGTATAGGAAAACTGATTTTGGATTATTTGGCAGAAAGTTAATATCTCTGCAGTACTGGACAGTTCTTTTGCCCACCAGAGATTATTTACCAGTACTCCATCCTTTCTCTTCTCTCTAGTATCTTCACACTACCAGAAGTTATCATGGCACAGAGGCTCTGTGTGCAAATATCTACCAAGTGTTTTGCACCCAATCCTGAATAGGAAGATAATGTATGGATCAACATAAACAAACTCTTATCCCTCTGCTGAACAAATTATTATCAACGCAACATTTTTCTCATGCGTTCCCTTCCAAAGTCCCTATAGCATTTACCATGATTGTCTATAAAATTTATGTGGTCCTGTATTTTACTGAATAAAACCTTTAATTGGTGTTAAAATAGTAACTTCATTGCAGGGAAATCGGTAGCCATGAAGGTTAATGGCCCATACTGAAAGCCAATAACAAATATCCTTCCTTAATTAAATGCTTGGTTTAGATCACATTTGTCATACTGTACCTATACAGTAGTCTGCCAAGCAGATATTATATAAACCAGACTCATTAATAAAGTACAAAATACTGGAGCAACACTCCAGTATTTTCGACATGAGTTCAGACCAGCGATGTCTCATTTCAGTGAAAACAAAAAACAACCTCTTTTACCACCTGAATGAGGATACAGAAACTTTGTCCATCATTCATTCATTCAGCCCCAATCAGGAAATTAGAGACTGAGAGGACATCAAAGGATTTTACTGCTCAAGGTACCCAACACTATTCTCTACAAGTTTAACATTACCCACTCCTCCTACTTCTTTATATACTACCCCTACCAGCTAGGTTAGATTTTATGAGGAGCATTTCTGAAAGCTGGAAGTGCTTTATCTGGCAAGAAGCCATCTGTTTAAAACATTCAACTCCTTAAAGATCTGAAAAGCTTCCCGGAGTTTTTTTTCACTTCCCAGATGTACAGCAGGTTGCAAATACCTAAGCATAAAGTGACAGACTTGCACAATTGCAAGGGAACTTCTATTTAGGGGAAAAGCATAGCTGAGAGGTAAGCTGTGTCAGTCTGATATCAGGGATCTGAATGAGAAGCACTGCTGCTTTGGCTTATCTGTGTTTTGCAATGCTGGTGTTGTACTTTTCATGTACATGAAAGGTACCCATGGTTTTCAGACACTTATGCTCTGGGCTGGGTATTCTTTAGATACAGATTGAATACATAATGTATCTTCTTACATAGCCAAGATTCACTTAGAGAATAGGAGAAAAGTTCCTCCGCTTACAATAATTTATGCTTCAAGACAAGGGAAAACTGACAAAAGGCTGTTGAAAATGAGGCAAACCCATCCTACCTCTGTGATCAGCTGAGATAACACCAGTACATTGTCAAACAGGAAGATATTATCCAGTAACTGGGATGAAAGCAACCAACTCAAAAAAATCAGCCACTGAAAAAGAGTAGTTAAGGAAGTTAATACCAAAATTAGGCGTGATTAGGAAATACTGAAACATTGGGAAAATTCCCAAGTAGGAATGATATTGTAAATATCTAGGAATGATACTGTAAATGCCTCCTTGCTTCTTTTCCTGGTGCTTACCAAGCACTCTTCTGTTCAAACAGCTAGTAACAATGTCAGCCTGCTATGAAAACCTGTAGTGCCAAGGCCTGAGAAGGAAAACTGACCAGAGAATGAGCAGAAAGAACCAATTTTGGAGATTTTCTTTTTTAACTACAGTACTAAGAAGGAACTGAGTACTATCCAGTTTGGAGAGAGTGTCTTTCATCAGTAAATTTCAAAGTACTTGAACAGAAACTTAGGGCTGGAAGAAATGTTAGAGATGATTTGGTCCATCCTATGCCACTAAGATAGGGTGAACACATTTAAGCTGCCTTGGCAAATGTTTCTTAATGTATTTTCATTAAAAACAAACAAACAAACACACAAAGAAAAACAAAACCCCACAACTGTGCAAGGATTTTAGGGCTTCATCATTTGTATAGTGCCAAAGATCTCCTACATTTCTTCTCCAAATCTTCTTTGCTGCAGGATGAGACCCACCTCTCTTTTTTTGCCCCAACACTGGCTACATAGCCAACAGATGACCATGACATTATTTATAGAAAACTCTTCACTATAGATGTCCTATCTTAACCTCCTGTTTACCAAACAAAAACATTTTCTTCAGCCTTCACCCACATTCTTTACTTTCTAAAAAACTTCCTTCTTGCTGGTTTTTCCCAGTATTATTATTTTATTGCCAGTCTTATTTGTTAAGTGTGATGCCAAGGATGAACTCGGTACCCTGAAAATGTACTGCTTTATAGACTGATGAGGTCAGCAGCTCTCTGATACAATCCAAGTTGTCTGGAAAAGCAAGAGACTACAGCAGATTACAAGCTTAGAGGTTTTGTCCACAAACAGATGTAGAGTGAGAACTATGGCTCTAGGTGCTAACAAAGCAAATTAATAACTTACTTTCTGGTTATACAAGTTAGATGGGTCTGCAGTTCTCTGAGTGTTCTCTTTTTTTTTCATTTTTTTTCTTTTTTTTTTTTTTTTAAGTATCTATCCTGGGTTTGTCTCAGGACAAAGTCCCTTCCCTAACTCATTCTTTTGTGATTACCTTAGCTAAACCATTGCAGCCAGGAAACCTGTCTCACTGGGAGAACAGCTTTCACCCAAACAGCTACAGCAAAGCCAGGAGCAGGAACTCACTAGTTGGAACCCCAATTCTTCTATCTCTTAACCCACACTACTCAACAAAATATGCTTAAAAGAAGGGAAATTCTTCATATTTTTAAATGCATTTATATTCTGTTGTTACACATTGTTTTCTCTCTATTTTAACTAACTTTGATCAATTAACTTTGAATAACATGCATAATCCAGCCAGGCAGTGCCAGAGAACTAGAGATCTCTGGCTTCTAAATAGAGTGCTATAAATCAAATAATTTCTTGACCACTTATTCATGAGATGGATCAGGCAGAAACCAGGCCAAATCCTGGGAGCAGGGCAACGCTAAGTGCACAAAAGAGACATTGTGATGTAATAGAAAGTTATAATATTTAGAAAGATGGAAACATCAGGCTTCAGTAGGTAGGGGAGAAGGTGTGCTGAGGCTCGGTATTTGCAATGTTATACTAACACTATTGCCAGTCTCTCCCTCATGTCAAACTTGACATATGGAAAAATGCCCAGGGCCTCCAGGAGGTCCCTTTTTCTAACAAGTGCTTTCTGAGACCACTTGACTTGCCAGTGGTCCTCCATCATGACTGCAGCTAGCGGGCAAGGGATGCAGTGGTATCCCCCTCAAACTGGTGAGAGATATTTCTTCTGCAGTGCTTACACACTCCCTGGCAATGACTCACAGTGTACAAAGACTGGCACAGCAGTAAAATCTCATGCATGCTCCATGCACTCATTGTACATCAGCTCCCTCTACTGTAAATAGATGGGTAGGCGTTACCCTGCCACCCACCACCTCCCAAAATGGTCAGTACTCAGAATCACTGCACTCAGATCACTGGAAAAAGGCATCCTGTAAAACAAACAGACAGAAAGACAACATGGATTTTTCTTTTCAGTTCTTGCGGTTATGCTAATCAGGTTTTCAGTCTTCTAGTATGCTGCAAATATCTGTCTCTAGTTTGTCTCAAAACTAGAATAAATTTCACGATCCTAATCTAATATCGTCCAAACAACTGTAGTCTACAGTCTACAGAGTAGTCTGCTGCAGTAACTGCAGTTTTGCCTTTATTAGTCCCAATATTCATTTGTGACAGAAAATGTAATGGCGTGGATCTAAACCTCTGCTGATTATCCTACTCCAGATGTTTTTTCTTCCTGAAAAGGTTAAAAATCTGACAAGTCTCAATAGCTGATGGCTGTGCCCATCCATACTGAGGGCTATTCTTGGTTCTAGCTGAAATCAGAGACGTTTGCAGCACAGCTCAGTAACACAGTCCCATTAGCTGATAAGATTTACTCAAAAGTATGACTCAAAAGGACAGAAACTGTTCAGTCCACGTAGAATTCAATTAACAGTTTATGCCCCAAAATATGAGAGGCTGACTATTTTCAGAAAAAGGGAAATACTTTTTGTTTTGAAATTGACCTTTTTTTTTTAATGGTAGACTAAACAAAATTATAATTTCAGATTAAACCAGTGCTTGTGGTTGTACTTGGCATGAAATCCAATGACATGATCAAAGTAACAAAAGTCAGCCAAGAGATCCAGGAAGATGAGGACAGCAGTGAAGCTCTGAGACTTGCCCAAGAATGAATAGCCAGAGCTTCTAGTGAAATTTTAATGTAATGGGAAGCACAGACACCAGATCAGAAAGAATCCAGACACCTGGAGAAGTGATCAGTAGCCTACCCATGAAAATCTCTTTTTTATTGGTTGTAAAAAAGGAGCAGGAAGATGTTAAGGTCATAAGATAGGGATAGAGGGTTGAGTGTTGAGATTTTAATTTGTTTGAGTGTTGAAGAACAGAGGCAAGGAAGGAGGTGAAAATATCATCAAGAAAGGCTAGCTCAGAGGACAAGGAAGCATCAAGGGGATGGGGTGAAAGAACTGGAAGTGTTAAGCTAGCAAGTATCTCCAAGTAAGGAACCTAAGTGATGGACAGAGCTGCCCAAGACAGCAGCAAAGAGGGAAGAGAGGCCACATACCAGTATGCCCCACACATATGGGTTGGATTGATTTAAGAATCTCCCACTTTCTTACAGTATCCTCTATGCTGCTGTAAGGAGGGTCACATCTCCTCCTTAGCTGTGGGCCCTCTGGAGTCCCTGAAGAGAGATAATGAGAGAAAAGAGATGAAAAGCAGAAGGAGAGTTTGATCAATTTAATGTTGACTTTGTACCATTCCTTTGATAGAAACAGAATAGTCAAAGCAAATAAAGCTGCTTTGAAATAGGAATTGACAGGACAAACCAGAGCAAGCCTATGAGAGGAACTTTATCAGACTTATGCCACAACTCATTAATCTATATTACAGTAATAATGTTGCTTTAAAGTTAACGCCAGTGTTTCAGAGCAGAAGGTCTTCTGGATCCCTAAGTAACTCACTCCAAACCCTTTAGAGCTAATCAGTATCATTGCTTCAAAAGAAATTAAACTGTCTCCACCTAGTAACTCTACTGGCATTTGATCTACAATTGGCTTGAAGTTAAAAATTAATTACCCTCCCAACATATTGATTACACGACTATAAACATAAAAGCAGCAGCTCAGAACAATGTACACGGACCCTCTGTTGAAACAGCATGTTTGTTTTCAAAAGGAAGCCAATTGAGTTCCCTAGAAGGCGACAGCAGTAAAAGTAAAACCAACAGTGCCATCTAGTGCATCACTGGGCTCAAAGGAGCACCACACCGAAACACGTCATTCTTTATTTCAGCTGTTTCCTAATGCTAACGAAAAAAAGGACGGATAAATTACTGTCACACTCCATATGCCTAAAGTCCTAGGTCTTACCACTGGGGAATACATGAATTCCAGATGAAGGAAGTCTTATATCATATTCGTATAATTACTAAAACTCCACAGATAAATGTCTTTGATTAGTAGATTTCACAGAATCACAAACCTTAGAGGTTGGAAGGAACCTCGAGACATCATCAACTCCTCAACTACTAACTGTGAATTAACTGAATTAAATAAAAGTTCTGTGTTCTCAGTAATTCTCAGGCTTCTGAACTGTTCCATTTCAAAATCATTACACTGAAACATCTCTGTTGTCTTCAGGTGGTATCTTTACAATATGCACTAAAATACATTAGATAAAAATCTCTGGATAGTTTTCATGACTTTTTATTAAATGTGTATGTATATACACCAGTGAGAAAAAAACGAAAAACAGACTGCAAAAGAGGACAGTACCTTTTTTTTTTTTTTCTAGCATGGTATCTCTTTAGAATCCACTAAATATACCCCTTGCTAATGAAAACAAATAATTTTTACCAGAAAAACATAAGCCATGAACATTTTTTGCCTCTATGTTACTGACAAAGCATGTAGACCTTGCTTCTAAACCCTCTTTTCCAGAAGAGTCAGGGTCCTACCCCCATGAGGCATGTTCTCAGAAGTCCTGATTCTACAGAATTGCTTTCCCATTCTTTTGTCACCCAATTTTCTGCTTCTCTCTGGCTGCTTCACTGTCCCCTATTATCAAATAATCTTTTTCCAACAACATCAAATACTGATTTGGCTTCATTTTCCCAAAACCCTGTAGAATCCTCCCACTGCATCTAGCATCATACTTGGCCCTCTGCACTAGATTATTGTACATTTATTGTCAGCTCTTAACATAGCTTGCCTTAAACTACAAAGGGAGCCTAAAATAAAGGCTGTATATCCTGCAGCAGGAAAAGAAAGATCACAATCTCGATGCCAATTGCCTCAGATTCCTCTCTACCTCAAGGACTCATATTTCACTAAGGTTTTCTGCACCCATAGCCTGGTATCACTAATCCTTAATCCATATGAAACAGTGTCAGGCACGTTTCAGATGACATTGGGTACACAGATGCATGCAGCACACACAGAAGTCAAGCACACATCCTTCAGATATTGCAGCTTAGGCAAGACTGGAATTCCTCTCTATCTTCTTCACCGGCTCCTCCCCTGACATCAGGGGAACCAGTCCCTCCACACCCACAGAAACAGCTTCACTATTTGTTTTGGTTTCCCTTTTGTTTGTTTTGCTTGGCCCAGAGAAATTCCCCTAAATGTTAAAAAATAAAACCAAACCCTTAGGCTGACATAAACCTGATCTGTTCCAGTCCACTCCCCTCCACTTTGTGCCAAGGGCAGGAACAGCCCCATGCCATCACCTCTCCCACCCTTGGACATTCCCAGGGCTTCTTGCCAGTAGGTGACCCCACATGACAAAACCACAACTCTGCCAAGTTTAGTGGTCTGCAACAGACTTTTATTACTGGATGGAGGGTTTACTAACAGCCCTTTTGAAAAACCCTTCCCTGATATATATATCCCACAATGACAGAGAGGGCTGTATTGCACAGAAACTGTGAAGGGCAATATGCTGTAAGGAAAAAAAAATGACTAAGATGTGCTTCCCTCTCCTCCTTACCCTCTCATTTTCCCACTCCTTTCCTAGGTCTTCTCTTTGTTCTCTGACTGAAAGAAGTCTCAACACACAAAGCAGGGAGCAATGGTGGCAGCAGTAACCTGATATGACTTAGAGCAAAGACTGTGACTAAAAGGAAGGAAGGGTTAACAAAGCAGTAATGAAGAGCTAAAAACTACCAGAAATTAACACAGAGGTCTAACTGTCACACACTACACTAGGGGACAACCAAAGAAATCCAAAATCCAGTGCTGTTAGAGGACACAGGTTTCATAAGGAAGCTGGACTCAGTTACAGCAGGTTTGCAAATAAGCACAACTAGGTTTACAAGTCTTTTCATGTCATCATGTCAGCAAGCAATGTAATCACAGAATCACAAATTCACAGCAATGTCATGGTTGTAAAGGCCTCCAAGATCACCACATCCAACCATCAACATCCCACCCCAATAAAATAAAATGTATTTATCTGTATTAGCATGTCCTGAAGTGCCTCATCTACACGGTTTCAAATACTTCCAGGGATGGTGACTCCACCAGGTCCCCAGTCCACATTTCTCTCACCACCTGCTGCCTATTATTGCTCTTCCTAGGTATTCCATAAGTTGTTTGTCTCACATCCTGCTACCATTACATTTTCAAGAAAACTTTCTCTACTCATGTGTTGCACAGGAAACATCTATAAAGGTTCCTTGCTGACCTCTTTTGCCTCTTTCCCTACAAAGGAATTTTGACTTGGGAGGCACAAAAATTTGAAGCAGTGAGAATAGAAACCTCTCTCCATCATGGTAGGTGGTGTTTACTTTACATCTTTGGATATCCCACCTCTCTTTGTGTCTCTTTGTCACCTCATCCTACTCATCACAGCAGGGATGAGACTCCTATTTTTGCTGTATATCCTGGTCAAACATGAGAGACTAAAACCAGAAGTTCAAAATCTTCTGGTGAGGAAGGAAGTGGAGCACAGTATTTGCATTAACTTTCCACAGATTGCAAAACTCTGAGCTTGTCATCTGGAAAGAAAGTACATGAGGTTTTCTGTGCAGACTAATGGTCTGTTCCAGTCAGAGATACAGCAACAACAGCAGCAAGGGGAGTTAAATCAGGCACAGATACACAGCAAGTGCAATTATCTAAAAAATATAAAACTAGATAAAGCACACATGGAATAAAACTTCGTTCCCTTTCCATGATCAACAGCATTTTCTTTGGTTCAAAACAGCTCATCGAGATACTGTGAAAATATTTAATGATTTATTAATTACTACCAAAATACAATTCTGGCTCTAATGTTTTCCACGACAAATTGGTTCACAGAAAATGCTTGCTAAAGGGACAGAAAATGGCAGCATTTCTTTCAGAGTAAACATGTTTTACTCCTCTGTGTATTTCTTGAACATGGAGAAATAAAACCAATATAATGTGATATTTGCACTACTTTTGTCCTGAATTTTTCTTCTTAACAAAAAGATTACTTAGGGGCCAGGGGCAGGGAGGGTCATCATGTTGGGCTGTATTTCCCCTACTTTTGTATTAGACTTCTATCATTTGTCTTTCATGCCATTTGAAGGAGATTTTGACCAACTGTGTCTGTATCCCAATTTACTGCAACTAGAAGAGTCATCTTTTTTCTGTGTTTACAGACTTCTCAGAAATAGACAGAATCATTAACCTAATCAATATCTCATTCCCACAGAAGTAATCAGTAGTGGAAATGCCTGGGGGAGTGGGCAGGAATTCTTCCTTGTAAACCATTTAATAAAGAAGTAACAATATGAAGCCTATGAAGCCCATCAGAGTGGAGTAGAAAAAAAACGTGTGAAATACAGTAATAGTTAATTCCTGAACTGAGGTTTTTATGCTTCTGATATCAATTTTTCTCTTCCCAACAGATCCCTGTACCATCATATGACCCAATTTAGAGTAAAACAGAGTCCTCAAAGTAATACTTAATTTTTTTTTTAAGTCAACCAATCTTGGGCTCCAAGGCCCCAGGTCAGTTCTGCAGGACAGGGTTTACTTGACTTAGGCAAATTGAACCACCATCTGTGTCACCCTTAACAGTGCATGGGGGAAAAAAAAAAGCAGCCCATAGTCTTAATAGATTAATATCATTTTATCTACACACCACATTGCAACTGTTGCAGAAGTAGATGACTGAAGCTATGCTCCCACATCAACACTCCTTCACCATCCTAATTTTTGCAAAGATTTATTATTCAGGACTCTCAGAAAGGTCAGAAGTACTGCTTTTGTACATTATGCAGGAGCCAAATGATCAAAAATAAAATAACATCATTTTAATTCAAAATCCTAACTCCTCTTCTTCCTTTTTCTTCTAATATATGGCACAAGACAAAAAATTAGCTTCCCAGCACTACTGTTAGGAAGCATGAAGTACCACAGCACCTGAGACGTTTTCTCTACACAGGCACAGAAATTCTCAGCCCTCCAGTCATACCTGCTTGTATGGTTTACCTTTATTGAGATTTTATCTTTGAAAGACATCCAGTTCCATAGAGAGCAATAGAAAAAGGAATTTGGACTCCTCCAGTGAATCTCAACTTCATTAAACAAATCAGCACATTTGCCATTTCCTGTTGAAAAACAAAACTGCCAAACAATATTCCTTTTAAAATGAAAGTAAATAAATCCAGCTAGAAGACTACACTTTCCTTTTTCAGAAAGGAATACCTAAAAATATAAACAGGAACCACACTCAGTGAAATGGAAGGAAAGGAATTTTTGTGCTTTTTCATAGAGCTTTTCAAAATCAGGTGGCTCCCTTATCCTGTGAGTTAATATTCTATTTCTGCAACAAATTAATGGCTGGGGAGAGCAGTGCTCCAACTCCTTTGCCTTCCTCAGTTTTATTTGTTCCTGGTCCTGCCTTCTCTTCCCTATCTATCCTGGTTCAGAGCAAAGACAAAGGAATGAGCACCAAAGGAGAGGCAGACTGTTTCAGTTTGTAGAAGTCTCAGAGCTATTGTAAGGAACACAATTACCCTAAAGGCCCTCTTCAGGCATTATGGGCTGCAGAAACCTTACTGTTTCTCCCACACTTCCTAATCCCCAACCTGTCCTCTCCCTTTATTAACCCTAATATGGCTCTATCTCTGTAGTATCATTAGTTACTCATACAGCATTCCTGATGGCCAAGTAAGAGTTGCATTAAAGGTACTACAGAAGTACAGCCCTCTTGGTACAAAGTCCTTTGTAAATAGGTATGTGATTTACTCGCCCAAGTCCAGGTTCCCTGAGGAGCACAGACCAGTACTGAATTACAAGTGTAGTCCTTTCTCCTTCCCTTTAGCCTTGCAACTTCAGCTGTCCTTTGAGTTTTTCCCTTAGCCTTTTTCCCCTGTCCTTGGTCTGTGACCTTCTTGCCCTTCAATCTTCTAACACTGGAACGGGATTTGGCTGTCATAACACAGGCACCTAATATTTAGACAGCTGTGTCTGAACTAGCCACCCCATTAAAGCCAATAATCTTATCCTAAGACAGACATCTTAACTAGGTCAGATGAGTCCCACCCTTGCTGTGTTTGTTTCTCCCTGTTGATGTAATGGGAACTGAAGGTCACCAGCTGATCCAACTCAATTGTTTATAAATTAAGTATCAAAAATCCAAGTAACCCAATTTCAGATACTCTCCAAAACTTTTCCACAGAACTTCCATCTGACCTTGGTCTGCTCTGTTTTATTAATATCCGCTTGAACTTCAGTAATTTCCCTGGTGCTTTTTATTTGCTCCCTTTTAAAGCAAGAACCACTGTCCCTTCTTTGGCTTTCCCATGGAGCCACTTCCATTCTCACTCGAGTTTCTTTCCATCTGTTGGTGAACAGGAAAACCTGGGAAATGGTTCACAGAATCACACCACACCATGTCAGAGGGGATTGCTTCAGGATCCTCCTTCTTCTCAACACAGGCCATAAGACTGCTTAAGTCCTCACTGAAGTGTAGAATATATATTTTCAAAAAAAGTCAATCTATTATAAAATTGCCAGTGGTGGTGCTGCCTTGGTTACATTGTTTAATTGATCAACTAAAATCTACATTTATTTGTAGCCTGGATTTGTCCTGTTTTAACTTCTGGTCATGAATCTTGTAATACTCTACTGTATCAAGACATACTATTAACAGCTTTCTGATCTCCCAGGAAGTATTCACAAACTTTTAAGTCTTTTACCAATAAACAAACCAGATTGGATTGACCACATCTTTCAGTCCCTCATTATTCTTTGAAATCTCTGCAAGTCATTGCAGTTCTTGAAACCCTCTGGGTGTACATATTCCTGTCTATAGCTCCTAATTTATCTTTGAAAAATAGGCTGTAAAATAGATGTGCTAATACTCTTCTTTCCAAAGCCCTGTCACAGCACATGGCTACAGTAGAATTTATTTTAAAGTATTTATTATTATAGCTCAGACTAATGTTTAAGTTAGCAGTTTTTCCACAAACACTGTAAACAATGATAGGCAATTTTTTTCTAGCTGTCCTAGTTTTCCTGAAAACTTTCATGCTGTAATTTAAACCACTAAAATTCATCAGTACTGGCAATCCATCAAGAACTGCTACCTTCAAGAAGAGTTTTAGAATGCACTTTTACTGCACTATTGTTGCATTACATTGCATCAGAATTAAATAAACTAGCATTGAGAGAAGATACTCAGTAAAGAAAGATGTTTTGTAAGAAGTCACTAATATTCTTTGCTTGACTTGATTCATTTTACATTTCAGAAGAAAATTTGGATTCTTTCATCAGAGTATTTTAGATGAAGTGCTTGAGAGTTTGGCAACTTTATCAAACAACATACAGAAGTTAAGGCTAACAGCTAGAGACAACATTTAAAATCTAACCCTGTAGCTTTTAAATAGTTAGCATACTAAGATAGCAACACCCTAAGTATGAAGATTACAAGCTTCAGAATCATAAAGAACGTGAAAATTTTTGTCACTTCTGAAAATGTGTTTGTAATTTGGATTACATAAGCATTGATCCTCTCAAAAGATAGTTTGGGACTGACTGGAACCAAAAATGGTTATTGTAGTACAGAACATTTCATCTTTCATTGCCTCAGCTCTTTGCAGCTGCACTATTGCCCCCTGTCTTTGAAGACCAGCAGCCTCCTTACCTCCACTGAAGCAGAAGCAACAGCCAGCAAGACTTAGGTGAATTTCCTTCTTTGCCTGCCTTGCTTTAAAATGCTCAAAACTCACTCTTTTCCATCCTAATTTTTGCACATTCTCACCCCTGAACAAAAATTCTGTACCATAAATAAATAATCCCACTCTCAATTCTTGAATGAGTATGTCTGCTTCAAAGAACCTCAGTTTCTGGCAGAACTAAATGTTGTTGTGACCAATGAAGTAAACTACTAGGCTGCATTTTAAGATAAACCTAAGAAACAACATGGGTTTCTGATTCCTAAAATATAGGTATATGACAAAAAGAAAGGCAAATGCAAGACTGTGAATTTGAATTACATAAGGCAAGATATATAGCTGACTATTCTTGGAGGGGATGGGTTGGGTGAGAAAGAAGCCGACAAAGTGCCCAAGAATAGAAACAAAGTAGGAAGTCACAGAGCAAGCCAGGATAAGATCTGAATTGCAATCCTAAAAGAAAGAAAAAGAGCTTCTAGGTTAAATGTGGTTATAAAGGCCCCTGAAACTGACCCAAAAAATGTGCTCTGAATATCAAGTTTGTAATTTAAATAATTGTGACATGCATGGTCTCCATGAAAAACATGGAATATGATGCAAAATTAATAAATCCTGTAAAAATAGTCATTGTAAAGCATAAAGAACATTGTGAGAATCTTGAAAATTCCACAATACAAGACTATGAGCTTGATGAGCAAAGAAATTCAAAGGCAGAAAATTAAAAGTCAGAAAATAAAAGGCAGTAATATATCAAGAAACATCTTGATATTAGAAAGACATTTTTGCAGTGAGATCACTAACTGAAACAACCTTCCCAGGAAAGTGGTAGTCTCCACCACTGGAGGTTTTCAAGATGCAATTGGACAGGGAACTAGATAATCTTATCTATGCTCCCTTTCCCATGAAATGTTGGACTAGGTGGTCTTTCAAGGTCCCTTCCAACCTGGGCTGTTCTATGACTCTAAATGGGACCCCCACAGTAGGTAAAGGGATGCTAAGTCTTTCTCTTGAATGTCTGTGGTGGCCTGAAAGATCCCAAGACAGAAGCTCAGTCTCATATTTGCTCTACAGTTGCATTTTCTTATGGTTTTATTCCTGTCACAACTTTGCAACCTTGTTGTAAGGATTTAACATTCAACTTCCCTAGACCAAATCTATTTCTTTCACTGCTAAGGTTCTGTAAGGTACAAAGAGCAAAACTGGGAGGTTTGCCAACACCAGTAACACCCCAACATAAGGCAATTCCCAAGGCCCTAAGATATAATATGCATTTGGGAATCTCAGGAATTGGAGTGTGTTGGATTTCTATCAACAGGTATCAGGATCCAGGGAGATGCCTCTCACAGAAAAGAGAAGCTCAGAGCTTGGTCAGAGTCCACCTTTGGTCTAAGAAACTGCATGTAATACATCCTCAAAATTAAATAAGTAGGCACCAGATATACCACTCATGAATTTGTCAACTGAACAGATGCAATAGGTCAAATGACCTGCCTTGAATGAAAATGTAACACTTTTTTTGCACAGTTTATCTCAGTCACTGGGGCCAATGCAGAAGGACAGAGGAAGTGTGTTGTGTTGGCCCCTATGTCCCATTGCTTTTTCGACAGTCTTCAAGATGGCTTTAGCACAGAACTTGTACAACTCAAACCATTTCAACTGCCCTGCAGAACACCTTGCTACTCAAGTGCCAGGGGTCTGGCCCCACAAAAAGCCAATAAAATGAAGCAGTATAGCAAAACAGCAAAACACTTGATTGGCAGCTCTAGCTTGTATAATTAGCTTAAATAGAGTCCAAGTATCAGGGGATGGGGAGTTGTGTTATCTTTTTTTTTCATTCATTTGCTTTTCTCTTGTTGCACCATAGACAGATTTGCTAGCCCATGGTGAACTTCATGTAGTAAGACTAGCCATATGCTAAGACATGAACCAGCCAATCAGTTAGCAATAGTATGTTTTGCAGTTCTCTGCTTGGTTGTAGTGCTAATTAACCTTTGATCGATGTGTAGAGACACAGGCACATGAAACAGGTTGCTAATGTGGATGAACTTCATAGCATCAGAAGATTTACTGGCTGAGAAACAGCTGTATTGAATTTGAAACTGCAAGCAAAATTGAGAACTCAGATAAGATGCATCTAAACTCCAAAATAATTCAGGCATCACTGTGGTTCAATGAGAAGACATTTCCTAATCCACTTCCTACTCTGGACACACTAAGGTCTCACATCCTGAAATTTGTTCTGCATCTTCACAATCAATTTTTAGTCCTCCTCTAAAATCTCTCTGAAATTTCCATATTCCTCCTGAAAAGACACAAGCACTCCAAAACACTGAGTCACAGGACAAGAACAGTACTTATTTGTGTATGATTATTCATTTCCCACTAAGTTCTAAGGTCACAGTAAAGTACCTGACACTGTACTACACAGAAGGCTCCCACTAGTATCTAAAATGATGATGTAGTCCTCCTCTGAATAAATAAATAAAATATTTATTTTTCACTTCAGCATGATAATTTCAGCAAACTTCAAGAAAAAAAAAAACCGGTGTAAATACTATACATCCAACAGATTGATATTTTAACTTATGAAAAAACTATTCATTTTTATCTGGTAAGATCTAACTTTTTTGAGCTGTCCTCTCAATGCATTTTAAGTAGAACAACATCCTTGGCAATATCCACTAGCTGGCAAATCCCAAGGTGTGTTAAAAATGAACAGGACCATTTCACATACTCCTTAGCCAGTTATTCTTAAGACTCCTGGGTGGAAATTATAAAGTTCTATTGCATGAAACTGAGCGTTGAGCAATGCTTTCCCTTGCTACAGACCATTACCCTCTATTACTGAATCCAAACAACATACATGGGATGTTTAAAAACCAAATATCCTTTAGACTTACCTTTTCTATCGTACACCTCACCACTCCACATCTAGCAATGGCCTTACCAAACACCAGGTTTGGCTGTTTGTTCCTGACATGAACATGTTCCAATACATACATTACCTGTATCTTCCATGGCTACAAGCATTTTAAATTTCTCTTCAATATTCTTGAAGGGGTCATGTTATTCACCTTGTGTATCCATGATTTTGGCTTTTTCATTTTCATCTTTTCTTTCTTTAACATGAAAGTGGACTATGGAAGATGGTATTTCATTTAATGAATTAGAACTTTATAAATGTGCACTATGACTAATGCTGTTATGTGCAGTATAGCAAAATATTACTCATATCTAGAATTTTTCAGGGCTATCATTCTAGGTGCTCTCAGAGGACTTTTGCGTGGAAATGAAAGATACTGATAACTGAACAAGAAGTCAGTGCTATTGTAATTTCCATGTAACCATTTGACTGTAATAACTTCTTGTTCAGTTAACATGCAAGAAAGATGGATGTGAATGAACTCTAGAGCATGACAAGATCCTTTGGCTAGAAGCTGCCTACATTCATACCACAATCAATTTAGAAGTATCTTGACACCTGTGAATTTTCAAATCAATGATCAGCTTTTCCTTGTCCACCATAACTGGGGTGAACTATGCTGAACATTAAGAAAATGTGATTTTAAATATCAGCAGTTATTGCTGGGCATAGCATTCCTCTGCCATACTTCCTTCAGCATGAAGTAGTGATAAAATATTTATTTTTCCCCATGTGTTAGGGGAAGACCCTTAAGAAGCTCACTTAAATTTCCATAAGATTTGAGTGGACTATGGAAGATGGTATTTCATTTAATGAATTAGAACTTTATAAATATTTAAGATCTTATTCTTCTGAAACTTTTCTGGCTTTGAAACAGCTAATGGCCACTTTGGCATAATACACCAACCCTTTTACATTGTCTACCATGAAGAACCCTCTTAATGAGAGGAAGCCTACAGACATCCAATCTTATTCAGACTTTACCCCAGTGTCCTACAAAGGCCCTGAACACTCTAATTGGCTAATACCATTATTTCCCAGGTTCTTTTTACTTTGATCAAGGAACAGGAAGCGTTTCTCAAAAAGGTCTGATTCTTCTTCTTCCACATCCTTTTTAAGTCTCTGTAGTTTTTCACCTTCTGCAGAATGGAGGCCATGGCCATCTCACTGCTGCCAGAACAGATCATTATCAAAGTAGCTTCTCCTTCTTATCAGTTTTCCCAGTCTGCCTTTGTTTATTCCAGGAAGAAAACAGAACTTCCCACTGTCCACCTGACCTTTGAAGAATAGTTCAACAGGCCTTATTAGAATGAAGTTACTGAGAAGGAGGACCATGTTCTATGCCATGCTCAGCTGGAAGCAAAACAGCATTCCCAGGAAGTGCCAATGTGGTATTACCTCACCATTTCCTGGTCATCTGGCCCTGGGTCACTGTTGGACAAGGATACAGAACTTCACTGGTCCCAAATCCACATGGTTTGAACTACACAAATATTTTCTCTGCTTTACCCTTTAATACATTTTTCCTCTGAACACCTATTATGTCTTCTTCCACACAATCCTTGTGAGCCATCATCTCACATGCCCCTCTCCATAGCTAATGTCACACGGCTGGAAAACACTTTACAGATTTTCCTGTGGCAAAAAATTTCCTATTCACTTATTTCTGTATTTTCTTCTGCTGCCCACATTCCTTTTCCGTGTCCAGTCCTCAACAGAAGAAATCATTTCACAGTATCTATTTCATCACTCAGTCGCTGGCATGAAACTAAGCTTTTAAACTCTTCTAGAGCTTTGTGCTTTTCCAGCACACTGCAGAGTACTCAAGACAAATGCTCAGCTCTATCACCCCCAGGACCCACATCCACAAACCCACACAGGGCATGTTGGCAAGGGGATGTCTAAAGCCTAGTAATTTTTACCTCTCTCTGACCAAATTTCCAGTGATCTTTCTGAAATTACTCATTTTGCTATTAAAACAGAGACAGAAACCCCTACTGTTTATTCCAAAGATGCCCTGAGGGGTACATCAGGCCCTGCCACTTTGCTCTCCGCCCACTCTCTGCTGACATATTCAGCCGGCTGAGGCCCATCCCACCATCACCTGAAAAAGCACCAGGAGGAGGCCCATCCCGTGCCCCACACAGGCCCAGATGGAAAGACAGCTGCCCTCACTGCCCAGCTGCCCTCACTGCCCAGCTGCCCTCACTGCCCACCTTGCCCTCACTGCCCGCCTTGCCCTCACTGCCCGCCTTGCCCTCACTGCCCGCCTGCCCTCACAGCCCGCCTGCCCTGCCCTCACTCCCTGCCTGCCCTCACTGCCCACCCTCACCAACCTCACAACTAGCCCTCACTGCCCACCTGCCCTCACTCCTTGCCTGCCCGCCCTGCCCTCACTGACCTCACAGCCCTCCCAGACTGACCTCACCACCCTCCCGCTCTGCTCCCCCCCTACCCTCGCTGCCGCCCCCGCCTCCCTCCGCTCCCCGCCCCCAGCCGCCCCCAGCGGCCCCCGCGCATGCGCAGAGTTGCCACCTCCCCATCCATCCGCGCGAGGCGCGGGGGGTCCCGCCCTTCCTGCCTGGGAGGGAGGAGACGGGGGCGGCGGCCGGAGCCAGACGGGAAGATGGCGGACCTGGAGGAGCAACTGTCCGACGAGGAGAAGGTGGGGGTGGTCGGGGGTGCTGCGCCAGGCCGTACCGCCTTTGTGTGCCCCGGCACTCTGAGCCGAGAGGCCGCGGGGAGGGCTCGGCTCTCGCCCTGCGGTTCGTATTTTTAGCGTCGCTCCGCGGCCGGGCCTGTCAGTCATGGGCGGCGGGAGGAGGGTCGGCGAGGAGGTCGGGGGGAGGCCTGGCCAGGCCACCGCGCCGGCCCCGGCGCATCTCCCTCCGCTCCTTGTACGGTGTGGGCCCGGCGAGGGGCGGGGCCCGGTGTCCGGTGAAGGCGGCGGCCGCCGCTCTTACGGTCCCAGCTGCGGCCGGGGCGGTGGGCACGGCCTCTGCCCGCCTCCGCCCCCGCCCGGTGTGTGGCACGGGGAACGGTGAGCGGCGAACGGCGGGGAGAGGCGCAAGAGCCGCGGAGGGACCCGACCCTCCCTCCACTTCCCGTTTCCGGGGCCTCTTGCCCGTGCCAGGCGGCTGCTCCCCGGCACCGGCTCTGCCCTCCCCAGAAGGGCTCTGTGCCCCGGCCTCAGAACAGGGCCGGGGTTGGCCATCACCTACCCTGTCACCTCCCCGCCGGCTCCGGGAGGAGGTGGGATACCGGAGATTTAGGAGAGGGGGGATGAGTGGGGATGAGGAAGGTTGTTTCACTTCCTGTGAGGAGACAGTAATTGGGCAAGTGTAAGGCCAAGGAGCAGAAGGGTCCTTGTTAACGAGGTCTGCATCGAATCTCTTTTCATGGTAGTTGGAAACTTCCTAGTTTTAAGACAGACTTTTCCTGTAAAATCTTACAAGGACCAGGGTGTATTGTAATTCTTCATTTAACAGTGCTCCTTGTCTTCCTCTGTTGGATCCAGCTTCATGGCAGCTGCCTGTTTCAGATCTGGGGTGTGGTGTTTTGTATACGTGGTGCTACTCATGGCTTTATGTAATGCATGATATTATTCATTATTTACTTAAAAAAATGTAGGTTTTTGTGGCATGTTTGAGGGTGACAGGACCACATTTCAGAACTAGAGATGCACTGACATGCCAAGAGGTTTGTAGCACCCAAATCTCGCTGTCTTTTTCTGGAGAGGATTTAAGACCGTGCCCTCCTCTACTTAAATCACATTCAAATGCCACCAGTCTTGATACAAGTAGTAACATAATCAAGGCGTGTGTGTGGCAATCCATGATTCTTTTAGCCATTTGTAGAAAATGCAAATAACTAATACAGTACATTATTCCTAGATGGTATGCTTAAAAATTGTTAAGACTATGTTATCTTGGCAACACTGAATGGATAAGGTTAAAAGGGACCTCTGGAGGTCATTTTGTCCAACTGTCCTGCTCAAGCAGGGTTATCTAGGGAAAGCTATCCAGGTCTGTGTGCTGATGGCTTTTGGAAATCTCCAGGGGTGGAGTCTTCACAACCTCCCTGGGTAACCTGTTACCAGTGCTTGGTCACCCTTGTGGTAAAAAAGTGCACCTCCCGTGTTTCATTTGCTGTTTGTTGCCTCTTGAATTGTCAAGAAATAAAAGATGCAGCACTTCTCAGATCATACAGAGCCAAGATAAAACTGTCATTGTAAGTGCATTTGTGACCACTGCCAATGAAGTCCTGAGCTTTCTTCTGTTCCACCTTTTCTCCCAAAATGGGGTCTTGACTCAAGTTAATAGAATCAGCACTCTTCCATTGGAAATTTAAATTGATTCCTTTATCCACACCAGTCCCATATAAAATTGATTGTCCTATATAAGTGGAATTTTCCAAGCCTGGCACTGTATATTATTGGCTAATAAAGCAAAGTTGGAAAAGCAGGAAACTGTCCATGCAGATCTTGTGATGCATTATGATTTTAATTCTGATACATTTAAGTTGTGCTGGCATTGTACAATAAAAATGTTATCTCAAACATCCAGTTTTAGTGAACTAAAATCAGCTGGTTAGCATTTGAAAAACACACCCTTCTTGCTGATCCACTTGGGACTATAAATAAGACTAGGAGCAGAGGCAGACAGATAAATATTCATTTTCACAGATAATTGCTCTTTTGTATACTTTTCTCTCATGGTATGGAACTGATAGTGTAGAAGGATGACACAGATGGTGGTGGTACAGTTCTGTAGGTAATTTCAATAGAGACATAATTAGAACTCTAGTCAAAACTGCTGAAATTCAAGGAGGGAAGAAAGTGAACAAAATAATGGAAGTTTTTGTTTTATACCAGGCTCTTAAACAATTCTGTAAAAGCATAAGTAAATAGAATATCAGTTGATGCAGTGGTATAACAAGTTCTGAAAGGTTTTTGATTCCTGCCTTTGTGTATAGTCAGTAGATTCAAGTGTTCTAAAGGCAGTAAGAATTCTATTTGTAGTGGCTATTACCCTCCTTTGGGTATCCAGTAGTTGGTTTAAAATGGTAGTATTTAGCTCTAACATAATTTAGGCTTAAAACTTGGAAGGTTTTAGCATAATTGAGAATAGGGAGCATGAATTGAAAGAGTGGCAAAACAGATTTACGGTTGAGGTAAAGAAGCTCTAAAACCAATCAAGGAAGGAAAAGAGACAGTTGCCAGAAGGAACATAATTTCAGTATATGAGATTGCATATTGAAAATGGTTTTGAATTGAGTCTCATTCCTTAAATCCACATTTTAGCATGAAATTTTTGAAGCCTTTCTTATTTTTCAGTGATGATAGTAAGTGTGAGGATAACTTTGAAAAACCTTTTTTTAAAAACAAAAATCTATTAACTATTCATAGTAAGTAGGAGGTGTAACATTTGTATATATCTGAAGATCTGAGGCTGGGCCACTGCCAGTGGAAATTACAGGCTTTAGCATCCAGTACCAGAGGTTTTTCAGTGCTAAAAGCAGCTTTTGTGAGACTCGGTATTTTGTAGTTACTTTATTTACATAAGTCACTGAAAGTTCAGAAGCTTTTAGATAGTTGGAACAACACAAATTAATGTTTACTTCAGTCTATAAATAAAAATGAGTTATGATATACGGAAATCTTGAAGTCCTGAATCTGAAGGGTAGCAACAGGAAGTCATTGCTTCTGTGCCCTTCCTATGGGTAATCCATCCTCACTTTAGAAGTTTTTAACGCAAAAGCTAATAATTTATCCAGCATATAGTTTATCCAGCAGTAGTTTTGTTAAAGTCTAGTAGCCATTTTTTGCAATTTTATTTTTGTTTCTCTAAAAATTGTTTTCCTTCCTGTTGCTATGTCAAACTAATAAGTATTTATAAAGATGGTTTTAGTGAGCATATCAGTATGACTGTAAAAGCTGCCATTTGTCTACATTAATACAAACAATGATTAATAGAAGGTACTGGTTTTATTGTAAAAGTTGTTTGCTGATACAAATATTCACTAGCAAACAACAATGCAAATGCAAAACAAGATTTAAACCATTTAAATCATAAAACTAGTGATCTGCAGTCCCTTTTTGGTGACTCCAAGGGATGTGTTTAGTGTATTTATTTTTTTCTTGTAATGTGAATCCTGTTCCCTACAAAGCACAGGAGTTAAATAGCTGTGTTGATACCAAGATAAAACATGAGAAAATCAGGATGCCTTCAGGGAGGAAAGGGAAGAGTCCTCATAGGAAAGGATAACACATCGATTTTTTAATTGCAAAACTAGCTCTTCCATTCTTTAAAATGCTGAGCATGTAGATATGGGAATTGTCAAACATGATTTTTAAAAAAAGGAACCACACCTCTTTCCATATGATTATGTCTCAGTAGTTCCACTTGTTCGGGAAGGTGGGGTTTAACAATAGGTCAGCTTGCTGTAATAAGAGCAAAACTTGTCTTCTGATGAGGAAGCAGTCTCATTTGTGAAAATGAGCCAGCCTTGCTTCCAGGTATTTCCTGGTGCATTGGGTAACTTTGTAACAACTTAAATTAGGTGTCAAAACCTACAAATCTGAGTAATAAAGGTGGATGTCTTATTCCAAAAAAACTCCACAGTGTACTTGTAAGATTAAGGAAAATTTGTTTCCTTAGTCAGTGCTTCAAGCTGTAAAGCTTATGCCAGTAAAATGCATTCTCTTTCATGTGTAACTTCATCTTTAAAATGTAATATATTGACAGCAGATCTCACTTGCATGTACCAGCCCACCAGTGTGTGAGGTTCAGGTGCTTTATTGATGCAAATTTAAACCTTTTTCCTGCATCTTCTTTGGAAGCATTAGCAGAATTTTGTTGACAAAAATGTTTCTTTTAAAAAAATATTTACATCTACTAAAGAATAAATGTGCTCTACATCATTCATTTTGGAAGGATGTCCAATTCTGACTTATAGAATTGCCCTGAATAAGAATTGGAGACCATGGATGATTTGAACCATAACGTGATGGAGTAGAAGCAGGGTCTGAATAGCCTTTTAGGGATATAATTGCACTGTAATCTATAAGTTAAAGTTTAAGTTTTGCAAGTGTCCTTAATGTTCTTTCTTTGCAGTTCATGAATGTGTGCTTCATATTTAAAAGTGCAGCTTTGCTTATTTGTCTGGCAGGAGGACCTCTTGAGCTCTCTGGTTCTTATTTGTATTTAAATTCAGAATGGAAGTGGAAATACTGCAGCAGGTTAATACTTCAACCTGAAATAATTCAGTTTTGGGGCTTTTTTACAAACGTGAGGTTAAACTCAATGATTTCTCTTAAACATTTTGAATAAATTCTTTAATAAAAAAAAGGAATTTTGGAATACTTCTCAGACTGACTTAAAATTCTGACTATAACTGTCCTTTCAAGCTTTAAGATTTTCGTGTGTGTCCGGCGATACCACTGTTGTCTTGTGTTAGGAATTAATTTTTTTAAATATGCATCAATACCCTTGAGATTGAAGGACAGAGCAAAACTTGTAATAACTTTTTTGGGAAATTACACAAGTGGCCAACACTGTCTGAAAACAATGATTGCATACTGTATGTATAATACAAATAATAACTTCATTTATTTGTAGAGTCCTACAGGCTGTAAGAAACTTCTGGAGGTAACTTGAATGCTGCTTGGTCAAAGTGGGCCACAGTAGATCAGGTTGCTTAGGGACTTGCAGTTTGAGTTTTGGGTGTCTCCAAGGATGGAGACTTTCAGGCTCTCTGGGCAACATATTGCAATGTTTGACCTCACTCATGGTCACAAATTTTTTCCTAATATTTAATTGTTGCAACTAGTGTCCAGTGCTACTTGTCTTTTCACTGTGCATCTCCATAGAAAGTTATTATGCAAAGCAAAATTGTCTGCATTTTTGGCAAGTTAAATATAAGTGTCTGAAACTTGAGCATGAATACAAATGTAACCTGTTGTTCTAAATACATGATCAGTGACTTCTAAAACTACAGTACATATGTTCTTGTTAGTAGTAGTTTAAAGAAGTTAGGTACTTTTTGTAGATTGATTTTTATCATGTCATGGAGTATTTATAATGCAGCAACACCTCAGGACCATCAAAAGCCCTGTTCTTGCTAATTTCAGTGCTCACAGACCCTCTTATGAAGGCTTTCTACCCAGGAAACCTTAGCTTCAGTAGATAAGAGAAACAAACTAAACCAAAAATAGAGAAGAGTAATAGAAAATAAATATTGACAAATCCAGTAACAAAGCTGAAGTAATTTATGATACAGATAAGGCTCTGTTGCCCACCAGTATTGAGATCAACTTACAATTCTGCTGTGAAATACCTTGTTTGGTTGATTTTAATTTTGACAGCCAAAAAGGAAGAGGATAAGCATTCTAGCCACATTATTTAGCAAATTTCTGTATTCTTCATGCAGCACTGTATAACATTCACTTCCAGTTTCTGAAAGTGGGGTGTAAAGGAGTTTGAACTGCTCATGCAGAGATGAAAGCAGATTATTTTTTTTAATCCTTGAGTAAAAAGCTGAAATGTAAAGTATTTCAAATACATTCTTAACTTGACATAAGGCATTAAAACTTTAAAAGTAATAGATAACTTTGAGAAAACTTTAAGACACTAGAATTGAGAGGAGGGGTGAGGTATACAGTTAAGGTGGCATTCTGTGATTTTAATGAAGGCATTTTTCATATAGCAGGCTCTGATCTTGTTTGTTTTCTCTACATGTTGTTATTGATCTAGGCTTGATGTCCTTTGAGTAACTAATAATAAATAATGAACTTGAAGTAGTAGGAAGGATCACTTTAAAAATTTAGGCTTTGCAGTGGAAGAATGCTTTGCAAATGTGAACAAAGTGCTTTTTAGGTTATAGGATTTACAACTCTGTAAAGACTGAGAAGGAGCAGTCTAGTTGCTGCAGCTGAGGAGCATCTGTGTTGGGCTGACAGAACATCTTGATTCTGTTTGTGGGAGATAAAGCTATCAGTTTCTTTCTTTGTGAAGTTTTGAGTTAGCCATTTCTTATACCTTTCACTTCTCAAACAAAAGTTATTAAATGTAAAATTTTACCTTTTTTTTTTTTCAGTTTTCAGTGAATGACTTTTGCAAGGAAAATCTGAGATATTTTTAATGCTTATTGTCTGCTGTCTATCTGATCCACCAGCAAAATGTGCAACTGTTCAGCTTCTAAAGTTTTTATGGATAAGATTTACTCAGAAATTTACATCAGACCAGTATCAGATTTCAGCTTAGCAAAGTGAGTGCTGGACTCTAGTGTGATGCCCAGAACAGTATTTTGTTTCTTTGGTTGTTTACATATGTTGGTGCTTGACTCTATAATGAAATAGGGAGTGCCAAAAAATTATACTGTTTGAGATACTGGCATTTTAGTGTGTAGTCTACCAAGATTTGAGACCAATGCAGTTGTTCTAATACGCTTCTAAATTAAAATATGGGAATTGTGTGACCTAAAAATGTGTCCAGTTAGATATGGTCAGAGATAATAAAAGTAAAGACAAAATGACACGAGAAAAATTTTACCTTATTTTTTTTCATCTTAGTAGTAACTAAGTGACATACTTTTCGTAATTCCTCTTTGATATCTCTACCTGGAACACTGACTTTCAGGAGTCCTGATTTGGGTTGTGGTTTTTTTTCCTTCATCTTAATATGATGTGGTGAATAAAATGATTTTAGGATGGGGACTATATATATATATATATTTAGTGTGTATTTAGATATATATGTATTTAGATATACTGTTGCAGAAAGGCCCTACAGTGAAACAATCAGCACCTTTCAAAGTAATTTTTGTGAAAATAGGTCTCATCATTTGAGTCACTTCTTCAAGTAGAAAGAATGCAGCTAAAATACTTCATGCTGTGTAAGATTTAGGTTTTGCACCACTAGTAAGTGCTGGTACTGTTACATACTCTTAAATACTTGTGTATTAAAAGTAATTGAGGAAAACACAGGTTCTACCAATGCAATGCAGCTTCAGGCAGTACTATGAAGGAAATGTCTGTTCACTCAAAGCCATAGGCATGGAATGTGCCCCTCCTTTCCTGTGCCACAGAACCACATTTTCGCAGTGTTTTCTTCCTCTGCTCTCCCAGAAGCAGAACTGAATTGAATCCTACAGTGCATTTTTCAGTTGAGCTTGGTAGGAAAGGAGTTGCAAGACTACTTTTATAGTCACAAAAGTCATGCTGCTTGTGCTCTATGTTTGTGTAAGATGCTGCATGTTTCAGGATGCTTCTTTATCAAAACTTCAAATTTTACCCATGGGTATGGGTGAGGTTATGTGAGATGCTGAGAAGAAAGTTTGCTGCCAACATGGGGTAATCCCTTTCTCACACATACATTCTCTGTGCTTTTCTGTCTGTTTAAATGCTTATACACCTCACTAATCTGTTAGCAGCAAGGAGCAATAATTATGTAAAGTTCACTTGATAAATGAAGTTGCTGTGTTCTTGCCACTTTTGAAAGCTATACTTTAGCGAGATTAATTTGCTTTTCTCTATGCTCACACAAGTAGATGAGCACCAGTGTTACAAAGGAGTTTTCAAAAATATATCATAGGGTTTATTTGGTTGTTTACATATGTTGGTGCTTGACTCTATAATGAAATAGGGAGTGCCAAAAAATTATACTGTTTGAGATACTGGTATTTTAGTGTGTAGTCTACCAAGATTTGAGACCAATACAGTTGTTCTAATACGCTTTAAATTAAAATATGGGAAGTGTGTGACCTAAAAATGTGTCCAGTTAGATATAGATATCTATAGATTTGGATATAGGGGGCAGGGAGATCCGTCACTTTGGTGGCTGCATCAGTGTGGTCTGTTTATGGCACTCAGGAAACACCTCCCAGCTTTTTTTTTTTTTTTTTTTTTTTATTTTATTTCAAAGTATGTATCATAATGACGGCATAACATTCCTGGGGGAGTTAACCTAAGTAGCTAGCCTAAGAATATAATGAGCAATTTGAGCCAGTAATACAAAGTATCATCTACTGTCCAAAGGGGAAGCCAGTTACTTTTTTTTTTTTTTTTTTTTTTTTTTTTTTTTTTTTTTTTTTTTTTGTAACATTGAAGGGTTTGCAAACTCAAAGCCTGTGGTGGTGTTAGCAGTGATGACTTGTCCTTAGACATTATATCTTGTAAATGATTGAACCTTAAACTGTGTTGCTTGATGTGCTACATGTGTCAAGGCAGACGTAATTTTAACTGATAGGTGTCATAGCAGTTTTTTATTCATTGGAAAGCTGCATTTAGAAAAATAGTAGCTCAGCTGAGCTCAAACTATGGATTTTAGTCAAACTCAGAACTCAATAAAACTAGGCAAGGCTTTTGTCCACTATCACTCCAGGTGGTACAAGCAGGATCCCTGAATGACCTGCATGTAATTGTGAGTGTGAATTACAGGTTCTTGAGAGATTTAGAACTTACCTAGTTTGAACCAGCTTAACTTTGTTAATATTTCTGTAACTACAGGCTAATTGTGAAAAAACCCTGTAGCTACCTGTAAATAGAGTTCATCGGGCCAAGACAAAGCCATTTCTTTAATTGCTGCAGAAAGGCTTCCCAACCAATAAAACTGCAGCAGAAGGCAAGACTCTGGGAATAGGGCTCTCTGGATTTTTTTACTGTTCTTAGAGCAGAACCAAAGAGTTCCCTTCTCCCACATTTGATCTCATCTACTTTTTTGCCAAATATAGGTTCCTCTAAGTGGAAGATCTGTGGTTTGATTTGTTTGTTTGTTTGTGGAGTTTTTGTGTGTTGTTTTGGGGGTTTTGGTTTTTGTTTGTTTTTGTAGGAAGGTAAGGGTGCTGTCAGGAATACAGAATATAAATGCATGATACACAATGTCTTGCTCCTGCTCTAACACTTTCTATAATCACTGATAAAACCGTTGGAAGCTCTTCTTTTTTCTGTGATTAGCAAAGAACTTGTCTTTGAATGGAAACATACTGTGGAGGTCTTCTGTTACCTTTTTTTTTCCCAAATTTTTATGCAGTTTTTAGATAAAAAGGGCTTCTAGTATCTACTTCATTGTCTCATTTTCATTGCTCTGGAGCAGTAAACTTTAACCTTTTATGAGTGTAGAGGAAGGGTGGGTCACCCTGCTGCAAAGAGCTCACAACTAAACTTGAAGTAAGGGATGTGTAGAAAAGAGTAAGGGCAAAGTATGTGGTTTCACAGCATCTTGCTCATCAGCACATTTTTCCTGCACAGCGTGGCAGTTGATTGAAGGGGTGAGCTGTCTGAGTGCCTGGCAGATACAACTAGATTTCAGCTAAGTTAAAAAGGGGGAAAGAAACAGGGAAAAGAGAAGGGAGAGATAAAAGCTAACTTAAATTTGAATGTCTCTATTGCTGTTGGTGTACCCTAGCTGATTATCAGGACTGAGCATATCACAGCAGAACTGTCAGTGGCGTGGTGGGAGCCCCGAGCCTGTGTTCTGACCATATATAGGCAGATGCAGCACCAAGGTCGGGTTTTTTCAACCAGTGTCAGTTCCGATGTGCCAGGAACAGGAAGAGTGGTTTGGGGCCATTTGAAGGCACTGTGTGTAACTTCTTGAAAAATAAAGCAAGCTTCAGAATGGCTCAGTCTGGAGAGGGTAGAGAAGTTGGATTTCTCTATGTATCTAATGGGTGTCATGCCTTGAGGAAATTAGATGTGAAATAAAAGCAATAGTATGAAAACAAGGCAGATTTAGAATAACTGACACCATTCTGTACATTGCTACCTCTGTGCTTGTGTAATCTGAAAACTCAAATCCTGTAATAAGTGAGTCTAGGCATTTGTTGATAGACCAATTGTTTTAATCTCCAGCAGAATGAAGAATTAGGCATGATTATGCCTAATATCCATGCTCATCACACAAAGCAAACCTGTTTTCTCTTTTTAACTTAACTGGAATAGTTTGCTGTATAAAATAAAAAAGCTTGTAGCTGATGTGATGAGTGGCATTTGGCTTCGCTTGAACTGAGAAAGTAAATCTCACTAGCTCTTACATACTGACTTCCATTTACATACCAGACTTCAAGAACTGTGACTGTTTTATGTGTGAACTTCTAATAAAGAGAACACCTGCAGTGGGGAATGCTTCTTTTCTTCATGTTTCAGAAGTTGGTTTTTAGTGTATGGAGTGTTGTGAGATTTTTGTAACCTCCTCTCAACATCTGTATGTTTTCTTAAAATAAATGCTCAAACCTACATGAAGTTGCATTTCGTGAAAGTGTATTTAGATCAGTTCTGTGCATTCTTGGTAAACCATTGGTGATCAGATGTTCTGGATTAATGAACTCAAGTTTTGTTGCAAGCCACTTCAGACATTTAAGTGAAAACTGACTGTAAATACAATCTTGGAAACTAGATAAATAAAACACTGTCTAAAACTTCAAGTAATGGTTTGGGACTAACTAGAGTACTAAGTGGAGAAACTTCAGGTGTCTTCTCAGTCTTGGCTTTTGTGTTTTCTAAAAGAATACTCAACTGTAACCTAATTTCTTGTCACTTGCTGATACATGCATAAGGTTTTATACAGTGTGTGACAGTGCATTTCTCTTGAATGAAAAAGGTTTTGTCATTTAGACTTCTGAAATGTTAAGAGGTTTCTGTTTTGACTTGTTAAAATCAGTGCTAACAATTTTGAAAGTCTCAGTGTATTGAATAACCTGCATTGGTTTAATCTGTAATGCAACTGATTGGAGTATTTCCTTTTAAAGTTATCAGCAAAAATAACTTTCTGTCTCAAGTGGATTATATTGCAGCATTACTTTGTATTACAAGTTATGTGCCTCTTGCTGTATGTGCATTTTTAGCTTTTTTTTTTTATTTATGCATAAACACCAGGTTTTATATGGAATACAACTTTATTTAAATTGTGTTTCCTCAAGTGATAGCTGAGCTAGTGGCTTTTTACTGCCAAAAGGGGGAGGTCTTCATCCCATAGAGCTTTATCCTTCAGTATCAGTCTGATTTTGGAAAACAGAAAGTTCCTTTAGAGCATTTATTCTGGAAAAACTCAGCAGCAATAAAGAAGCCATAAGGGCTTTTCAGTTCTTGTGTAATAAGTGAGACTACTTTTTAAATTACTTTATATAGGCTTCTTTTATATATGAGTTGGGAAAATACCACTTTTTCAGATACTTATCTCCAAACTCTTTATTCCATAGTAACATGACTGAAGGTGTTAGAAATAGGAACTGTGGTTCACGTGGTATCCTCTGTTTGGATAGTGGCAAAAAAATACATTTTCTACTTTTGCTCACTGCAGTTGTACAAGTGCTTGTGCAGACAAAAGGAGAGCGAAAGCCTCCACATACTTTTAGTGGGAATAGTGGATTATGCTCTATAAACAGAAGCAAGAAGTTGCTCAAGAACTTGCATTAAAGAAATTCTCAAGGTGTTTTTCCAAACTTTATCAGCTGATAATGTGGTATTAAGAGGCATTAAAAGTAGATGTAGGTGAAATCACATGCTTTGGTGTGTGCACAAGTGTCTTTGAGTTTATTTAGTCTATGAATTACTGTCTTGCTGTGTGACTCTTGGAAAGTTTAGAACCATAGGATGTGTAGTAAAATTAGAGAAGAAGCTTTGAAGATTGAATGTGTATCTTCATCAGGGCTTTTGGCTGTCTTGGAATATGTACTGGTTCCTAGGCATTCATGGACTGAAGGTTGAAACAGATCTTACTGTTATATTAATATTTTCATTTTTGTCATTAACAGAAAACATGAGTGACAGTTTCTTTATCTGCTTCCATCACATATAATCTCCTCTATTCTGTTTGAAGAGGTAGAACTTTATATTATGTGTATCTAATAATGATGGCATAGTTTAAATAATGTAGACAAATAGATGAAACGGGAGTAGTACAATGTCATGTCTGAGTATTAAAGCTATACATTGCATATTTAGTTTCAAAAGGAATGAATACAGATGTATACAATCACATAATTGTTTTTGTATTTAAGGTGCGCATAGCAGCAAAATTCATAATTCATGCTCCTCCTGGGGAATTCAATGAGGTGTTCAATGGTGAGTATCTCTCTGTTCTGTCCTTTCGTGTAAGGCATCTGTATCCATAATTGCATTGCTGATTACTTTCCTGAATTTCATGTAGCTTATATTTTAGCAGCTCACTTGCTGTAAAAGCTGGTTTTGTAGCTTGGCATAATCAGATCTGCAGTCACAAGACAGTCTGGAGCTTACGTTTTTCTTTGTGATGTGAGAATGATCTTTCTGTTTTTAATCAGTTATGACTTAACAGTTGCTAGGGTTATAGTGTAGAAGGCAGTATTTTATTTCTCAGCTTGGATAGATTGTTATATTTTTCAACAGGAATTAAAGCAAAAGAAATTAAAATGGGGTTTCTTTTTTGTGGTTGCTGGTTTTGGGGGGGTCATGTTTTTTAAAAAGGAATATTGTAACAAATACTTTTTAATAGATATGCAAAGGACTACAGCTTATTACCAGTTGTGGAAAAAGTATTAGCCTCTCTCAACTATTCTTGCCTGAACTTTACCTGAAGTGTTATTTTTTTTCCAAAAATTGTTATGTGTCTTGCATCAGGATAGATGGGCATACATCTGTAAGAAGGTATAGGTTTTGTAGCTCTAGCTTACAAATAGCTCTGGTGGTATGTATGTTAAATAGAAGGTTTAGTATGCTAAACTTGATCAGTGTCAGGTTGGAGAGAGCTGAAATTTCTTAAATGTATTATTTTTAGAAGTAGTTCTAAACTTCTGCATTCGTCCTGCATTTGTGAAATGAACTATAGGTGAGCAGCTCATTAATGCAGCTCCCTGATGGTTAATGTGATTTCTTACAGCAGTACTGCTCTAAACAGTAGTGTTAAGTAAATTCATGGCTTAATTAAATTCACATGGCTTAAATTCCAGTTCTGCAAAATGTGTTTTTGTTTGCTTTGCTTGCCTTGGGGTTTTTTGGTTTTATGGAGCTGGTTTTTGTGGGGTTTTGGGTTTGTTGTTTTGTTATTGTTGTTGTTTGGGTTTGTTGTTGTTGGGTGGTTTGTTTGATTTTTGTTTTAGGTGTTCTGTTTTGCATTTTTGAAAAAATACTTCAGATTCTGGATTTTTTTTTTTTTTTTTTTTTGTTAAGATGTGCAGCATCTTTAGAATCTTCAGAAGAGTTAAATGTTGTGAGACTAATGGTAATTCATGATCAGTAAGGCAGTCAAGTACATAAATTTGCTGCATAGTAAATATGAAGTATAACGTTATTTTACACCTGTGTTTCTTTTATGATGGTAGAGGAAAAATTGTGCTCTGGCTACTGTGTGTCATTAAGAAATGAGCAAAAATGGTAAGGCTTAAGAAGAAAAGTACAACATATTCATATTACTGTCATCAAAATACAGTAATCGTTACTGTCAATTCAGTATGAGGGATTTGGTAGTTTGCATCTTAAAAGTGAACTCATTTGGATCCTATGTTGTTCTTATTCAGAACTTCTCTAAAAAGCAGTCTGACAGATTCCTAGAGCTGTCACACAGCCTGTAGACTATGGCTTATATCTGCTTACCAGATTGTGTTGGAAGAGATCCACTTCCATACTACTCTTCTGATTTTGCTCAGTCAAAATGATGAAATATGAAGCAATAAAATTCCTACCTAGTAATCTTTATGGCTATGGGGTGGTTTGGGATTTTGGTTTTTTACAGTCTGTTGACATTCTTTATCTGATTGAAACAAGTTTCTGAATTAACTGTATTTTTATGTTGTTTCAGATGTTCGGTTGCTGCTTAATAATGACAATCTTCTCAGGGAAGGAGCAGCCCAGTAAGTACCAGTTGCCACATACACAGTTGCTTTAAAGAAAGATGTTTTTCAGTAAGACTATACTTTCTCAGGAAACTGTCAGTAAGTGATTTGTTTAAAAAGATGTGTGCTTGGCAAGAAAAACCCTGGTATGTTTGTTGTGCATCTTTCATCAAGGTTAAATTCTTGGCAGAGGAGAGGTCTGTATTGTATCTCAATGACTAGAGTAACTGTTTTGGAAATGAGCAACCTGGGTTTTGGAACTAGTCTCCACCTTTTTGAATTTCATTTTCTATTTCTTGGTAGATTTTATAGGCCATCTACATCTATAAAATTCTGCTTCCTTAGAACCTACTTTTATGCCTACATTAAGCTTACTGCATTTTATGGTAAAATTAGTTTCATCTGTGACACAGACCAATATCTGGCTTAAAAGGTCGGATCCCTGTGGAATCTAAACTTTGCTATTCCAGTTTCCGTGGGTTACTGTAAAGCTTATGTGTTTATCTGTGTTGGGTTACTTTTGAATATAAATCATTGCGTAATGGTGGCTGGAATCTAATACTGGCACTTAATGAACCAAGAAATTTGGGATTGCTAGATAATGGAACATTGATACCCTCTCTTGATGCACCATTACCAGATTATTAGCTATTAAATCTCTTAGAGCTACTAAGGAGAAAGATTACTTGATGTGAGCCTTTATTTGTGGTTTTTTTTCTTTTGTAGTGCATTTGCACAGTACAACTTGGACCAGTTTACTCCAGTAAAAATTGACGGTTATGATGAACAGGTATGAATACAAAGAAATGCTTGCAGCATTCCTTAAACTGTTAAAGAAGTTCCAGTATTGGCAATAAAATGAAAATAAATACATCTTCCCGGCTAAAATACAGAGATTGTGGCTTGAAATTTTCTTCTATGCTATTGTCCTGAATCCAGTCAGACCTGATTGAGAGCTGTAGAGCAGTTTGTTCCATCTTATTAGAAAACATTAATTTCACTATTGCATTGTTTGCTGCAGTAATACTGTAGGATTCTGGATTTTTTTTTTCTGAGGCAGTGTGCCATGTTAGCCTCGTACTCTCTTGCTATCTGCATACTTATTTTTTTTTAAATGTGAGTCTTTGGACATGACTAAGTTTAGTTAAACATAAGATATAATTTGATTTGGCACAGTATTATTTTCTCTGTATTCATCAGCAAATGTTACTAACTAAAATTTTATAATACAGGTTTTGATAACAGAGCATGGTGATTTGGGAAATGGAAAATTTTTGGATCCCAAGAACAAGATTTCTTTTAAATTTGATCACTTAAGAAAGGAGGCTACTGATCCTAGACCCCATGAAGTTGAAAATGCCATAGAGTCCTGGAGAAATTCAGTTGAAACAGCAATGAAAGCATATGTGAAAGAACACTACCCAAATGGTGTCTGCACAGTAAGTACTACATTATATAACAGCAGTACCATTATAGATAAAAATCTAAAATAAAAGTGTAGCTCTCTATAAACTAGGAAGACAGGTGGTTTCAAATGTTAAGAGTTTAGTCCTATAATGGGTTAGTACAGGGAAATGAGGGAAAGCTTCAGAAGTTTAATATTTCATCTACTGGATTGCAAGTGGATGGTTGCTTTAGGTCATAGTAAAGACTTAAGTCTCAGTTCTGAAGAATTTTTATTTAAATTTCTTAAAGCAGTAAGATGACCTTGTGTAGATTACTGCAGACTGTTGATCCTGGCTACCTGACTATTTACTTAAAAAGCAATCCATGAGATACAAATGCCTGTGTTGGTTTGGTTCACTGACAAAACTGTTAGTAAGGCAAACCGTTTTCTCCCAGTCAAAGTGCTATGTTCTTACCATGAGAATCAGTGGGTTCTGGTGGCTTCTTAAAATAAAACTCTTGCTCTGCACCATAATAGCAATTTGCTGCTAGGAGCCCTGTGACTATTTAAAGTTCAGCAAAGTAATCTAATTATTGCTGTCCTGTGCTTTGCATTAACATGATGGAAAAATTAACTAGATGAAAAAATAAAAATCAGTTGCTGAGTTAACAAGTTGAATTGGATTCCTAGGCAGTCAGATCAGTTGAAGCTTCTGTAAAGAAAACCACATTGCATGCTTGTTGAGGTAATTTATAGTTATATTTGATTTTAGGGGAATAAGTAGAACCACCAGTAGGACCAAAACCACCCTTTGAATAATTTTTTTTACTAGTCTGTAAAGGCTTATATCAACATTTAGTTGTAGAATTACTGGTATCTGAAGTCCACCTGGTAATATGTATTGTCACAGCAGTTACTGCTACAGGCTTGAAATTCCTATAGTTGCAGAAAAATGAGCTTGCAATACATAAAATCACAGTTAAGGTGTTTAACCTTCAGATTTTCTCATCTTAGATTTTTTTGAATGTTTTACTTTAATGTTTCAAGTACTGAATATTATGTAAGAACGACGGTGGTTTTAACATTAAATTTTAGCTTGTGTAGTGGTAATAGAACAAGATACCTCTAAGATATTTGAGCAAAGCAGATGCTGAAACTTTAACTCTGGGGTGGTGTTTTTTTTTCATTTCTAATGTAGGTGTATGGTAAAACAATTGATGGACAGCAGACCATTATTGCTTGCATAGAGAGCCATCAGTTCCAAGCAAAAAATTTTTGGTAAGTTTCTGCAATTTGTACTTTGAAATACAACAAACTGAAGAACTGTGTTAGTGCTATTATATTGATAATCCTTAGTTCAGAGGAGGTGCATGCCCATCCTGCCTGCATGTGACCTTATTGTGCCTCCACTCCACCCAAGTCATTACTTGAGTATTATAATCTTTATCTTAAAGAAGAGAAACAACTTTTTATAGATGGAGGAAATCTTTCTTGAAAATATTCCTTAATAAAGTTATGGTCAGATATCTGTGGGTATATGTTGACCATGTTTCTAAGAGTTTTAGAGGAAGATAGTCAGACTAATTCTCATTCTTAGGAAGTTTTAACAAATCTATATTTGTTTGAGGGTTTGGGGGATGGAAGAATAGATTGCAAGTTACCCAGCTGTATGTCTAGATATTCAGCCCAAGCCACGGTCAGTATTTTTTCTCAAGGTGTCTCAGATTTTTAGGCATTTGGAAAGCTGGCAGCCTACTGTGAAAGCAAGTTTTTTGGATGATAGAGAACATGCCAAAGACAAATGTTCTGTGAATCTCTGAAATACTAATAGCATAGTAGGATAGATGGTTTATGAAAGAATCTGGAAGAGAAGGAAGGATAGTTCATCTCTTACAAAACTTCTTAAGTCAGCAGATGTAACTAAAGTAATGATATGTTGTTTTTAATTTAGAGCATTTCCTACAGAAGGATCCTTCTGCACTTGAGCTCTTCTTGGAGTAGCATCTTAAGGACAAAAAAGATGTCCCAGAGTGGAAACATTGTAGTCATCTTAATTTCAAGGACCAGAAAGAGACTAAGAGGCAAACAAATCTGCTAACTAGTCATTTAGTCATTGAATCCTGTGCATTTGAAAACTAGTACTGTACCTAAAATGTAGTTCAGCATGTAAGCTTTACTATAATTGATAGGTCAATCTTTAGGCTACAGATGTCACAGAGCTGGGTGACCTTTTCAGTTTTCTTAATAATGCCAACAAGCTTCTAAATTGCCTTATCCTAACTTTTCAATGATAATCTATAATTTGGATATTGCTTGAAATAATAACCAATGGTTTTATAATTGAACTACTGACATCTAGGATGTCTCAATATAGATCCATTAGTAGGTGTTAATCTCAGTCTTCACCTCTTTCTCTCCCCTTGTTGAATCCACTGGAATCTACACCTAACATTAATAGGATTGGAACTCATAGTATCAACTTTCTTTAAGTGCAAAGGAGAAATTGAGAGACAGCTGCAGTGCATTCTTAATATAGCTCTGATATACTAACTTTCTAATCCACCAGCCTCCAAACTAAATAAGAAAATGTCTAGTCTACAGGAAAGAAATCAGGTGAAGCTACAATCTCCCCATACTGTTTTCCAGATGTTTGAAACTCCCTTTAAGCAATTTGGCAAAGATACTGAATTTGTGGAAGGAAACTGGAAGGAAATGGTTGTCCTGGAACAGAAATAATAGAAGAAATGAAAGGCCTAGTACAGTTCAGCATAGTGGAAAGTCTTGCTACTTTAATGTTCCTTCCATTCAGGTTTTTTGTAGCCTGATGTGAAGTGTGACTTTGGCTGATCCAGCAAGTTGTCCACTCCTGGAAACAAGATATTGACTATATATACCTAAACAATAGAATAATAAAGGAGGGAAAAAACATTGAGACTTTAGGTATTTTCAGAAGTTGTCTTATTGTTAAAGGTTTCTTACTAATAAATCTCCTTGGTCCACATCCAAAACTCTGGGGGTAAATATTTTGGAAAACTGTTCTTTTCTCAACTGATTCTAGGAATTAATCCTTAGGGAAAGATTTTGTTTATATATAAGTATACAGCAGATTTAATTTTTCCTTTGACGAGCAGTTATATGTTGGGTTTGGGGGTTTTTTTCCTTACCTAGTGGAGTGACATCTGATTTCTATTTTTTAAAGGAATGGCCGCTGGAGGTCAGAATGGAAGTTTACAATCACCCCTTCAACCACTCAAGTGGCTGGCATCTTAAAAATTCAGGTATGCTTATCTCAAACTGTGCCTTGATCCGTAAAGTCTCCAGTTATTATCAAGGGAGACTCAGGCAACTGTATTAAGAATTCCAAGAGAGTTTGGGGACCGAATAAGCAAAGCAGAGATGCCTTTTCAGTGAAGTATTGGCAACTTAATTGCATGTTTACCTAATCCTTACAAAATACAAAATACATGTTTAGTGTAATGACTCAGAAGACTTCCGAAGCTGTATATGTTCACCTCAGCTGGGCATATACCTCTTTGTCATACTGGCACAAGCCTTTCCCTATCTGAAGTAGAACTTTTTTCTTTTTAACTGCTAGTAGCAAGGGGTTTTCATGTTATCCGTCCTGTTGTCCAGAAAGATGGGAATCTTTGGTTTCAATCATTCCAACATCCAAAATTTTTCAGTCTGGGTCGTCTTCATTCAGAATTTGCCCTCCCTGCTGGCTTTAGGGAATCCAGAAGGGAGATGCTGTCCAAGCAGGAATGCAGAAATCTTGAGACCAAAGGAAGTCTGACTCATGTGGAGGGCAGGGGGACTTGCCTTCCTGGACTGGTTCTCTGGGATATATACATGTTTTTTTCAGGAGTTAAACAATTAAAAGACTTCTGAGATCAGGGACTGAGTGCAGTCTGGCTTTCAGTGTAGTACATTATTATTTTTACAAGATGCAGAGTCAAGCTCCTTTTTGTGCCCCCATGAGTTTTACACTTCCTTTACTGCTCAGTGACTGGACTTCAGAAGATACATGCAATGGTATTTTTAAAATCCATAGCCTTAGACTTAGAATGTTATTTTGAGATATGGTAGATGTGTTCAGATCCACCAAAGCAGGGGGCTTGAATCTGATTTCCCATTCTGGGGCAGTTTCTATAACAATTGGAATGATAGTAAAAATGTAGACAGCCATTATTAAATTGTCAGATCAAGATGGTCAGGGTAAGCACCCTATAAATAACTTAAAGGCTTCTCAAGACTTTGGGGGAATCTGAGTAAACTGTCACTTAAATCCAGGTTGCAGTCAAACAGGCATTTTGTTCACAGCATACACTTCTGGTTAAATGTCTGAAGAGCTTTTCCAGAACAAACAGGCAGATGTCTGTCTAATTCTAAGAAAGACTAGCCCAGTAGCCTAGAAAATAGCCTGAATTAGGGAACTTAGTCAGGTTTTAATTGGCATCTTAATTTGAGCTGCAGTTTCAAATTTTTAGAAATTGTGTAAAATTTCTTCAGTGGCTGTGAGAGTGCTTCCCTTCCCCCTCTACAGAAAAACGAGCAAAAGAGCTTTAATATTTTTTTTAAGGAGCAAAGTAATTCTCTATAAATTAGCAAAATTTCAGACTACTGAAGTTCCAGAATCTTTATGGCAGCAATATGGCCATTGCCCTGTTTCTGGTAAGATCTTTTATAAATATACTGGGGAAAATTCCAGCATCCCCTGCTGTCTTTAGGTGCCTTAATTTTTAATGTCATTTGCACAATTTTTTTCCTTTTTAAATATTCTGTTAGTAGATTCTAATACAGGAGATTCTCAGCTGTCTTGATCTGTTTGTTTAATTTCTTCCACTTATACATAAGGGGAAAACTGCAGCAGCAGAGTCTTTACTAGAACTGAGTGCCTGTGGTGTTTGACATGCTCCAGCTGTGCATGGAAAACAACTGATAGGTGTCCTGGTTAATAATTTTATCTTTTAGATAATTTGTTACTCTCATCCCTCCTTAGTTAACCTTTCCAGAGGCTCTGTTCATAAACATCATCCTTCTGAACCCAAACCTAGTATTCTAGAAGGATGTCAATAGTGAGTTATCATATTTTGTATAAAATACAACACATCCCAGAATTAGATTGGACTCTTCATCCCTTTTAAGTTTGTAGGCCTGAGTGTTTGCCAAGAATGTGACTCAGTGAGACAGACAAGAGTTTCTTACTGATGTTGGCCTCAGGGCACAGGGAAGGTTTGAGCCCTCTGCAGTGGATTGTGACAGAAAAGGGGGAAGATTTATACTTCTCCATGTTCTGCTGTTTCATTGGGAAGTCTCAGAATTTTGCACTGAGTAAGCACTATTTGTGTCTTAGGAACTGGATTGACAATAAGCAAAATAATAATATAAGGTGAATCATAGGAAATCTTTTTTCTTGTATTTTTTTTTGTACCTTTATTTTGCTTAGGTGTAGCTGTCTTAGTGTGCGATGAGTTTTCTGTATCGTTATCTCTAAGACTGATGAGGGTCTCATGCACATTATGGTGGTAATATGGTGAAGCTGTAGTATTGTGCATTTTTCTCCAAATTAAAATGTAATCTTTCCTAATATGGTGAGACACAAATGTCTCATATCTTCATAACATAAGCTGTGTTGACTATCAAAATTGCAAAAAATCTTCTAAAATACCTATTCAAGTTTTCAATGAGCTGCATTACCTTCTGTATCAGTTATTGTGAATGATTACACGTAACTTTACATATACTTCCTATTTTTTTAAATTTTCCAACAGTTGTATCTGAAACAGAACGTTTTCAGATCCTTTCCAACTGAATTAAAAAGTACTAAAGTTACCTTTAGTAGAGTTTTACTGGTCTGATCCTGCAAAATAATCAAGGAAGTTATTTCTGTAGATATAACATTTCAAGAGTATTTAATTCTGCTTTGCTATCTAACCTTGGCAGATTTTGTCCCTGAAGGCTTCTTTCTCTAGATAAATACCAGCTTCCAGTTACAAGCCATATCTAATAGAGGAAAATACGAAAGCCAAGCACATCTGGAAAAGGAACTGTCCCTAGAAAACTGTTTGGGTGAAGGAAAAAACAACCACAGTATCCTAAAGCCTTGCCAAAATGGTTCTCATTTTATGTGTATCTTCACCATTTCAAGAGAAGGCCACATAAGCATTAGGTTGCCTTTTTCATTACATTAATCAAAACCTTCGCTTAGTGGCAGACTCAGCAGTGTTAGGTTTATAGTGGGAATCAATGATCTAAAGGTCTTTTCCAGCCTAAGTGATTCTATGGCTCTGTGATTCCTGCATGAAATATTACTTTAAGGCAATTAACACAAAAATGTTTCCAGAGTAGCTTCTTTTAATTCCCCTTCAGAGATACTTAAATTCTGCAACATGTTAGTTCTCCTGTGTGGTTTTGTTGTTTTGTACCATTTTATGTGTGGTTTTGTTTGTTTCTGATAACTTTACTACAATATGTTGGTTTTTCTGTATGTTGTTGGTCTGTAACATTTAATATGAGGTTCATTGTTTAATTTTCTGTAGGTTCACTATTATGAAGATGGTAACGTTCAGCTGGTGAGCCATAAAGACATACAGGATTCTCTAACAGTGTCTGTAAGTGAACTTTGAAAACCTTTTGTCTTTGTATATTGAAATGTGTGTATATTGAAATGACTCATTAATTTATAAAGAGAAACAAGCTTAAAGAAACCCTCAAAAGTTTAGAGGCTAGTTTGCACTTCTGTATGAATGGTAGTTAATGTCCAAATTTATAAATATTTTGCTATGTAATATTTACTACTTTCACCTAACATGTAGTTAACAATTCTTTTTTTCTTAAAAAAAAGGTTAAAAAATTGAAATTAATGTATGCATGCATAAGATAAGTTAACTTTGATTGTAAAGCTTTTATCAGCTTGCGATCAGTCTTTCTGCATTTCTGTTGTATTTAAATTTTGGTCTGCAGAGTGACCTATAGAATTAATTTTTTTAATATGAAGGAGGTTTGAGTTATAATAACCCATTTAAATAGTAGTCTTTAGGAGATTACCTCCCTTGCTTAGTGGGAGAAGACTAGTATGCTAAAAATAGTAAACAAATGCTACCAGTTGTGAAGCATTAGTGGGTATTCTTCCTTCATTTCTGCCCTGTCTGTAACTGGTGCTGTCAGCCTCTTGCTTTTATGTACAAAAAGCCCATTCAGAGATGCTTTGCCTTAAGAAGCATAATACACTTTGTATGGAAAGCATCGTTTTTCCCAACTTCTTTCCAAACGGATCGTTATAGTAATGGGGAGCAGACAGTAGAAATAAAAATTGTTTGGAAATAGAACCAGATGTATCCTTAAAGAGTTGGTAATGTTGCAAGATGAACTACTTCTGCTTTTGAAATAATGCTCCTCTTGCCTATGGGAGATCTTGTTTATAAACACTTAAGATTTTCTGTTGAAGTGTTCTTTACTAAAACTTAAGCCAGTGCAGTTAAACCGGCAAAGGGGAATTGTGAAAGTGAACACTGGGACTATTTTAATGATAATGACTGATAGTGACCAATTTGGCTCAAAAGCTCAATTCATCAATAAACAACATTGTTTGTTAATATAAAGCAAGGCTTGTTGGCTTTTCAGTTGCAATAGCACCATAAAGAATGGGGGAGTGTGGTGCCAACCGATAACGCCTCTGGAGCTGTAGATATAAAATTACTTCTGACCCCCTAAGCAAAGGGATCTATGTAGTCTTTCATTCAACTAAGAGCTGCTTCAGGGAAGATTATGTGGAAGTGGTTCTCCTTTCAATAGCTTGTGCTTCAATTTCTGTTGGGAAGAAACTTAATCCTGTTCTGCAATTTAGTGAAGTAGCAGAAGACTGAGTAGAAAAACATCACTAGAACAAACCCGAGTATGCTGCTGGTTACCAGTTTATAGCTTTGGCTTTGAGCTTCGGTGAGGGCAGAGGCTGCACAGGTTCTTATTGCACACAGAAGGAATAGTAGGTAGATTAAAAGGAGACCAAACAACTCCTTTTTTGTTTGGCAGAGAAGCAATTTTCTACCATTAATGGGCACAACAGGAATAAATGACTTAAGAGTTCTCTTGTTGCTGGAGCTATGAATACTTTTGCTGAAGGTTACTTTTTTAGCTCTAATTTCTCTCTGAGCCAAATAAGACCTCATTTCTCAGTTCAATGAAGAGTCAGACCCCTCACATTTGTTTTACTTGGTCTCTACCTTCTCCTACATCTCTTTCTACAGTGGCCAGGAGCACTTTCACAGCTGCTAGCTGCAGTTTCATTGAAACTCTGAATCACATTTAGTTGAAGCTGCCATAGCTTTCTCCCTTTGCCTTTGTAGGAATGAGGGATCATGTGGGGTGAGAACACTCCTATCTTTCAACAGCTTCTCCAAAAGCACCCTTAGGAATGTCTCCAACATCAAGCTGAAGTTTCAAAATTCATGAACCCTCATTTCCTTATGAGACCTTTTTCAAGCACTTCAGTTAATTTGTCTTCAGATTGACTGACAGGTCATTTTTTATTTTTAAAACAAACACAAATTTGCATACTTAAGGATGAGGCCCAAAGCCAAGAAATTGTTCATCAGTCATCATGAAATTTGGACTTTGTGGTGTGTTGCACCGTCATTTTTGCAAGATGTCCTTGGGCATGTTTTTAAAAGATCAGGTATATAAAGTCTAGTGTTTGCATCAGCTTAGTCTCCAGATTCAGGATGTTTAGAGGTGGGCATATTTAGTTTGGTATTTTTTGCTTTATTTGCATACTTCTGGGTTAGCTGCTATTCTTTAAGATTTCCTGAATTTATACAGGAAATTTAACATTGATGTTAACATCTGTGCTTTGCATATTTGAAGTGACTTGTGTGTGTGTGTTTTGTCATATTTCCAAATGCTGTTCTGTTTCACATGTCCTTTTATCATACTATAGCATTTTAAATAAAGATATTTAAATGAGCTCCATGGTAATCTTTATGCATGTTGCAGCCATACTTTATATGTATATTGAAATATAATAATAGTGTGACATAGGCCTTTTGGGTGAATGTTTTGTTCAATTTTGGTTTAGCCACTAAGTGGCTTTGTGTTCTTATGGAGTCTACCTATTATCCTCATAAGTATAGGAAAAAACATCATCAAACTGGTCTTAGAAGCATGCTGCACAGCAGACCTAATTCAAATGTTCTTTTTCTAGAATGAAGCTCAAACAGCGAAGGAATTTATAAAAATCGTAGAGGCTGCAGAAAATGAGTATCAGGTATGTTGGAAAGAAACACTATATCCTTACTCAGATGTATAATATTACCATATTCTTAGCCAAACTAGTATTCTATAATTAGTAAGGTTTTGATATTAAGATAATGCAGTTCCATAAAAATATAAATAGATTACATGCTGCTATTAACTGTATCCTTCCTTTCTGTACCTTCTGGTGATTGCACTCACCTACTTACGTTACATTAGAAGTAGTTTTTTTGAGAGCAGAAAAGTCCCTAGTATTATCAAACACCAGTAATTCTGATCTCATTTAGTATTAGTGCCTCCCTTAAGTGGAATTTTTTTACAGATTCTGTTCAGAGGCTGCTCTGTTAGAGAGCATTGTTAAATATGACTATAGGCATTATCCATTTCACTTAGTCATCTTAAAGTAAGAAAAGTGTAGCTGTTCTAGATATCCTGTACAAGTGGATTCACGTCCATTTAGGCTTTGAACACAAGGTGAATTTCAGACACCATATTCTGTCACGTTTTAAAAAATTCTCTTTAATAAAAATTTTACATGTAATGCATCATACTGAAGTTCATATGATATTGTGGATGGACTCCAGTTATCCCCACAGGGAAAAAAGTGGAAGGCAGGTGTCTGAAATTAATGATGTGCAAGCTAACTCTGATCAGCACTTTATTCATGCTGCTGATTAACTCCATGCAGTTTGCTGAAACACCTAGGCTGCAGCCAGCTTTATTGCATCTGTCCCACTCATTTATTTCACATAATTTTAATCTAGATCTGCCAGTTTTCATTCATAAATTATTTTAATTTATCATATTTTTATTAAGCCTGTTTAAGAGGTAACAGGCCACTCGATCAGTTAAGTTTTTATATAGCATCCTGGTTCTGTCCTTCATGTGTTTTTGTCTTGTATGGCTCTATGTTTAACAGACTGCTATCAGTGAGAACTATCAGACCATGTCGGACACTACTTTCAAGGCCTTACGTCGGCAGTTGCCAGTTACCCGCACCAAGATTGACTGGAACAAGATCCTTAGCTATAAGATTGGAAAAGAGATGCAGAATGCTTAAAGTGAACATTGCATGACTGGAGCATTTTAGTGTCCTTGTGTACAAATAAAAATTAGTACAAAAAGTATTTGGAACTGTCAAATCACCCAGTCAGCATGGGCTTTTGCCATTGAAAATCACTGTAAGTAGTTTGGTTAGAGCACAAAGCTTAGCTAATTGACTTTTTTCCTTTTCTTTTCCTTCCAGAGGATTGCAACTTCAGTATAGCTGAATATCTTCCTTTAGAGTTTCTGTTTTACCTTTATTTTTTTATAATGAAGAGACCATGCCTTTAGTTTTCAATTATGCATTAAGAACAGTTTGGAAAATATTTTTGCATATGATAACCCTTTCTCTTGCTTTCATGTGAAATAGACAACTTCCAAAATTTGCCGTATTCCTTGTGGAGATCAGTAATGTGCATTTGTAGGTCAAGGTCAACATGGAGTTAGCTGTTTTTGAAATAGGTGCTGTTTTTGAAATCATCTAGTCTTTCACTCTCTGTAAAATTGGGAAAAGTATTTTCTTTATCATTTAAACCTTTCAGAATACTTATTTAACTAGCTCCATGGTAACTCAGTTTTGTTTGTTTTTTTTTTAAGAAAAGGCCAAGGTCTAATGCTGTTTTAAGATTTTGAGATTGAATAAAAATACTTATTTCAGAAATGCATTTAATGCTTTGTTTCTGACAATTACTTAAATGAGCTTAAACTCCATCTGCCCTTGAGGTTTTTTATCATAAAGCCACAAATGTATTATAACAAGGCATATTGTAATATATATAATCCTGTACTCATTACTGTGTCTGTCAGTTTATTTTTTTTCTTGGATTGAAATGTACTAAAATTCAATGTGACATTAAAATGCAAATTTTCTATTTATTTGAGTATCAGATTGCTTCGTGCTAAAGCCTATTTTTGGTGTTTCTATATATTTTTAAAATACTGCTTGAAACAGCCACAAACTTGTGGCCTCTTGGCTATTCTCAGTGTATTTGGATATTGTTATATTATCAACTCTTGTTTCCACCTGCATTTAAGAAGCATCTACATATGGAAGTCTACTTAAGACAAGTACCTTTAGCTTCACATTGGCTACAGAGGATGAAAGAAATCATGAGACCCAAACTAACACATTATCTTGAGAATACTTTCCCTGTCTGATGTATCATATGTTGAAAATGGATGTCAGGTATTTAAAAACATAGACTTCATTACAAATGCTCTTTAACTTCTCTGAAATGCATATATTTGATTTTGAATTGGATGGAAACCTATTTTAAAATGTGATAATTATTTATAAGATCATGAAGAAAAATTTTACCAGGTTTTTTGTGGGGTTTTTAGGGCTTTTTTCTGTTTTCTTTTATTTTTAGAGGCCAGGTATTTTTTCACACTCCTAAACCAGTAAAGCTTACACAAAGGTTTCATATCTTTGTTTATAGCATGAGCCATTTACCTTAAAATGTTAATTTTCAGCATAGCAAGAGAATCTAGACTTGTACTTCGAGTATAAAAATATACACACAAAGTAGTTTGTTTGAATGGTAATAGCAAAACCCCTCTATGCTGTTGCTCTTCAGTAGTCTTTATAAAGGGGTATAGAATCATGTGAAGTTCTTGAAATTAATGCTACTTTACAGTGCTAAACTGTATAGTAGAAGAGTGGAATTTGTTCTACCACAGTCTTCCTGTAGAGTTGCCCTCTTAATTATCTTCTTAGTGAACCCTGTTATTCTTTAAAAGAAGGTATAAAAAACCTGTAAGTGAGCTACTAGCACATGCTGAACCACTGTTAAGTCAGTCTGTCTGTCATAACTAAGTTCTAAATACAAATCGTGTTTGAAGAATTTCTTCAGTGTATTTAAGAACAAACTAAAAATAAGAGACAGTAAGTGGACAGTTAGGAGAACTGTTCATGGGCAACAACACTGCAAATAAGTTTTCTAGCTGTTAGAATATTGTGTATGACCTGAATCAGCACTGGCTGAAAGTCAGAATGCTATTTTTCTTACCTGAAATAAAAAGCTAGTTTTAAATATATTCCTAATAAAGAGGTATTTTACTGTGAAGTACTCTAGTACTGTGTTTCCCTGTTTATTCAGTCCTGTGATAGTCTTAATTCCTTATCTTCAAAGAATAGCATCCTACAGGTTGATTTCTATCAGTGGGTAGATCTGTATTGCTTCTATTTTTTTTCCTGTTGTGTTATATTTCAGTCTGTGAGATAATTTTACACCTTGAACATCAAATTCATTAAGTTATAACTTCAATAAAGCCATTTATATGTAAGTCAGCTATTCTGTTACTTTTTCAAAATTGTATGCTCTATCATATTTAAGGGTAATGACTCAGGTGAAACTGACCTGAGTATCAGCTGAGGCACATGGCTCATTTGGAGTTCTTGATTTCTCTTAAAATTTGGCATGTCACTTTGGATTTTTGTTTATACCCCTTTAAATTGAAGAAATTTAGAGCTTGCTTGGTAGGCTTTAGGGTATTTCATGTAGTAAAGTACCTTCTCTGAGAAGTTTTGTTTTGTCATTTGTCTTAATGTGAATTGCTATTAGTTTATATTCTATTTTTAAATATAAAGATAAGATTTGTATTGTGGAATGTTGATGTACTAAACATTATGGCTTGTAATATGGACTTGTAAAATGCTTGCATTTATGAAGTGTATTATATCTTGTGCATCTCAGTGCTCCTTTATACAAAGGAAATTTCAACTTATGCAAGTAAGCAATTGTTCTTTCTGAACACGTGCAACAGGAATGACAATTCAGCTTTCAGTTTCTCCTGAGTAGACCTTTTTTAATATGTCTGTCCTAAGCCATACTGCAGGTAGAATGAAGCTTTAAAATTATTGTAATTTTGGTTATGTCACCACTGCTTTTTATGCTTTAGATGTGGAAAGCAATTCTCCTGGCTCGTTCAGTTGGGAACACTGCAGCACAGTTCATAACTAAATGGTTGTTTAGCCTATGGTTAAAAGTACTGTATGAAAGTGCAAACCCTAATACTTGTGTTCTCTTTAGGGTACAACTCCAGCCACGTCTTATGGCAGTGATGTAGTTTGTGCAGTTTGGGAGTAAATGCATTCCTCTTCCCTGCTTGGCATGTTCTCTTTTTTCTGACAAAGCGGTTTTTGTGCTCTTGAGTTCCCTTCCTTTGGGAGAAATATGAACTGAGAGATGGGCTCTGAATGTCCACCACATGGCCTCCAGCTTCTAATGGTGATGTGAGTCCATAGCAGTGGTTTCCTTCAGGCAGCTTGAAACCACTTACGCATTGTGGATGTCTGGATGATCAGACTGAACTTGGCCTTCAAATTTCCAAACTGTATATACTGTAGGTAGAGGTTGAACATCAATTGTCTGATTCTGTGGATTCACTGCTATTGTACTGAATTACTTGCTGACACAGACATAGCTTCTGCCACATATGTTTACTGGAAAGACTGCAACTGTTCTTCCTCTGACACAACTGTAAACTAGGTTTAGATTAAACTTAGTTTGTTCATAACCTTGAAGTGTCAGTTTTTGTGTGACAGTATGAACTCGGAACTCAGTTATTTAAACCAAAAAATGGCATTTTTTTGTTCCCACAGCTTAATACTTGCTAGGTTTTCTTATTAGCAGTGTTTTCCTCTGCTGCTGTGACTGGCTTACTAGCAGCATAATACTGTCCATGTGTTAGGATATCATGAGAGGATAAGGGCAATAATCATTGCCTTAAAAGATAAATTTTGTTAACACACTTAGACTTCTCTGTTCAGCTTTTCCTTGCAAATCAATAAAGCTGTGCAAGGACAAATGTGTTAGATTTTTTTTCCTGTTAAGTCAAAGGGACCATTTTGCCTGACTAGCTGTAGTTTGAAACAACTTCAGATCCGGAACAACTTGCAGCTTACAAGGTTGTAAATGTGCCTGCTAAAGTAGTGGGTGGGTGGTTTTGGGGGAACACCACCACATGCTAATAATGGTTTGCAGTAAATACTCAATTCAGTTTTATATTTAAATGTATTCAATATTTTTCTATGTCAAGTATATACTATACCAACTACTAGAGGCATCAGTGGAAGAATTCAGACTACTTCCTTTAAGAAGTAGTTTTCTAGCATGAAACTCAAACTTTGAGTTTACCCTTTGAGACTGCTTGAGAAATTACTTGGCAATAATGGAGAAGGTTGAGCTACGGCTTTGGCACCACAATGAACACAAGACAAGCAACGTTGTGAGGATGGGTTCAGAAAAACATATTTGCCATCTCTGTCTTGGCAAGTAAAAATGTCCTCAAAAAGACTGTCACTTACTGTGTAAGTACACTTGTCTACATCTGCAGTCTAGGCTACTCGTCTCAGAGATAAGAGTTTTGGTTCCAGGAGGTGAAGAAGGGAGTCTCCCTGAAGCAAATGTCCTTACAAATGGTCCAAAGACCTTATAAATGGCCAAAAATTCAAAGTCCTTATAAATTCAAAGTCCTTATAAATGGCCAAAACCAAACCAGGTTGTCATGATTCATAGCTATTATTATTAATGATTGTTTATTAATAATAGGTAATTATGAATTTATATTTTGTTTATGAAGAAAAATTGCCCCCTGCACATTCTGCACCACAAATTGCAAAGCAGCCAACTCTAGAGTTAAATGAATCAAATAGTACCTTTGAGAAACAAATCCTTGAAGGATTAAACAGTGTCACAGAGAAATAGAGAATGGTGCCTGCTACTCAAGATGGCTTGTAAAAATCATTTTTTTATTCAGGAGACTTTTTTTTTTTTCAAATTAATAGCGAGTGCTCACCACAGAGGCTATCTCCTTTTTTGCAAATCAAGCGTTTCTGAACCTAAATTAAAAATCACAGCCCCATGCTCTCAAGTGCAGGAAAAATACTTGCCTTTCATTCTCTTGGGCTGCAGTGGATTTCAAACGTTTTCCTTCCTCCTGCTTGAACTGCCTCAAGCACACTGGCTGTCCTGGGTACTGCATGGTGCTGTGTGTTGACTTGGACTGAGCATCTGCCACAGAAGCTAGGTGTCCAAAGGCAGAAAATGTTCCAGTTCTTGCTGAGCTGTGAAGGTGCTGGAAGGGCCAGATGTGCAGCAAGGGGCATGCTGGAACAGCAACCCTGGGATTTGGGATGCTGTCATGCTGCCTTTTCCCAGGTACACAGTACAATATAATGCAAGATGTGTTGGTGAGATGATGAGAGGTACAAGGATGTGAACTATTACAATTTTCCTGAAGGAAGAAAAAGTGCCATGTGAACAAAATCTGGTGAGCCTGAAGAGTGGGAGGCTGATGCTGCATCTCTGAGGAAAATGTCAGCTAAAGTTGCACTCTGGGAGCTGCAGGTCTGCTGGAGGCTGGCAGAGGACTTGCAGCATTAGCTTTGGGTACACAGTGCCTGTGAGCTGCAGTCTCTGCAACCAGCCTGCTCTGGGTACATATGCTGATCCTGATCCTATTTCTTGCAGGTGGCAGTGGCGTGCTTCAAGTTTTCCTTCAGCTGTTCTTCCTATCCCAGCATAGTCCATCTTATCCCAGTCAAAACTCCTGAGGATCTTACCCCAAATTCCTTTGTGGCCCTTCTGTTAATAACCTGCTATTTGTACAGTCACCTAGCACCTCTTTCTCCAATCTGTTGGTGTGCCCATGCAGAAATAACTTCCACATTATTCAGAAATCAGGGAAGGAAGCTTGGAAAATGAATAAGCTCAACAGAATAACAGAATAGAAACAGAATAACTCAATAGTCAGGAGAGAACTGGTTTGTTTTAATACAACTTAAACTTTACTGTGACACTTAAGGTGGCTAATATATGCACAAGCAACTGGAGTAGAAGTCTGAGCTTTCAAGAGCCATTAGCAGTTCTGTACTAAGTAGCAGGAAGAAAAATCTTCTTTCCTTTCCCCTTTTTATGTTGCATTGCCAAACCAGCTTTTTAGGTGCTGTAAAACTGGTAAGCTTTGCAAGGCTTTCACTTCATTGTTAAAATGGGAACATGAGGTAGCAAAAACATGATGGGCCAAAAGCCAGTTGTGGCTCTAGACCCCATAATTCTAATATTCACTCAGATTTCTGAACAGTGGTGGTGTTAGAAATCTTAAAATCCTTGACTGGAAAGGAAAAGCAAATCTGTTTTGTTTTTTTTTTTTTGTTCCAGATTCTGGCCTGATCAGCTGCATCTTGACTGTACATGGCAGGACAGAGATTTGTCTGCTCTGAAAGAAGTTCTTAATTACAAAGATTACCCTTCCTCTCTGAGTTTTTGTAGAGCTTTGGAATTACTAGTATTAAGGCAGATATTAGGAAAAGTTAAATCTTCCTTCCTGGATCTAAACCTCTTTTTATCTTAGCCATGGACATGCAGAACAGCTCATCTCCAGCATGTTTTATGTGTTTGAGGAGCATCTCCAGACCGTGTAGCTTTTAGGCTAAAGACTGAATCTAGCAATTCTAATTTCAACATGAAAGCAAAATCTTTAAGTCTCTCTACATCCTGCTCTTTTGGCTTCTGTTCATTTTGAGAAGTGGATTGATTTTTTTCCTCTACATATTGCTCACTTCACTCCTGGTGATGTTGCAGCTTATCATGATACAAACATAGTTCTTGGAATGAATCTTAAATCAGTAATAAGTACTGTTAGTAAGTACTGTGAGCCACCGTTTTGCCTCTTAGGAATTTATCTACCTTTTCTTTGCTTTTTCAGCTGGATACTGTGTTTCTTGCAGTCCTACCAGCAGCTGATGTGACCAGAAGTGCCATGCAAATTGTGACTGAAGAGACAGTCTATCAAAACACAGGTGATGACAAGGTTGAAAATCAGGGCAGTAGCAGATTTGACCCTGGCAATCCCACAGCCAAGGATCATCGTTCTGGGAAAAATCATGGCTACCAAAAGAAGGAATGGTCCCAGTGAAAGAGGTTCCAAATTATCTGTAACAGTGGCTTTTCACTGCAGATAATGAATTTGCTGCAATTCACATGGCTGTCTTTGGTGGTGGAGATACCACAGAAGATGAAAACATGGGAGCAGCAACTATTACTGTGTCCTTTGCTCAGAACCTCTTGTAATCTGTTGATGAAAATGGAAGGGAAAAACCCTTTGGTGTGGCTATTTGTGCCACCAAGGTTAGGAAATGCTAAGGAAAAAGAATAGCAGTGTGTGCATGAAGCTGCTTACCTAACAGTTTTCATCTTGTTCTTCCCTGCCACTGTGAAGAGGAACTGAATTCAGTCAGCATGGTGAAGACAAATTGGCTTCTTCAGCTGCACTGACGGTGTCTAAACAGAAAGTGAAGCAAGTCACTGCCGGAGCCAAATATAAATGAGCAAAATATGTGTTTCTGTCTGGGACCAAGATGGGACAGAAAATTCCTATTGGAGTAGCAGTGAGGACAATATACCAGTAAAACTGAATAGCCAGGCTTGGTCTAGGCTGTAGGAGTGGAATTCCTAAGGATTTCAGTCTCTTCAGCACAGGAGATAAAAGTGTGAAGTAGAAAAGATAAAGGCTTTGGGAACAGTCTATGTCTCCGTATTGACAAGATCTAACAGTTCCTTTGCTGTAGTTTGGGAGGGTAAGGAAAAATATACAAATACCCATAACAAAAGCAATGAGGGAAGCAGCAGGAATCCATCTTTTCTTCCTTTTAAAACTGTCTACATTGCAGAAGAATTAATTAAAAGAGAGCCCTGTTTTTAAGGGAGAATGTGTGGGAAGGGCAGGGTATACTGAGAAAGGAAGGAGCTGAAAGCCTCTCAGATAACTACTCCCTGCATGTGTGGCTCTCACTGGCACACAGAGCACTCACTTCTGGTGCTGGGAAGTCACCTCTCACACCCAGCATGGAAAGGTGATGCAAGCTGCCCTTGAGTGATCACCATTTGGTAAGGAGAACAAGTCTGAGAGGAAGCAGTCAGCAGTACTCAGGCTCTCCTCTCACACGTCCCTGTCTGTAAGAAAGCTCTGGTTTAAGTACCACAATGGTAACAGGATGTATGTATGTATGTATGTATGTAGGTATGTATGTATGTATTCAGAGCCATTGCAAAATGTTTGCAGAGCCTGCTGCCCTGGCCTATGTGCTCTCCCTCAGCTGCTGCAGCACTCTGCTCACCATACAGCTGCAGGGCCACCACCCTATTCCCCATGCAGCAGCAGCTGTTGGGATTTAGGAGAACTTTGTCTCCCTTTAATGCTCCTTACAACCTGCCTTTGCTATGGGCCTGCTCGTGTTCCTCACCTTGGGGAATGCAAGCCCAAAGAAAGGTACAGAAGCTGTACAGAAGCACTTGCTGTTTCAAACTGCTGTCAGGCTGGAGTTCAACAAGTGTGATGTCATGAGTACTCAGCAATGCACAAGATCCCATATAGTGACAATATTTATTGTTATTCCTTCTGCATCACCGCTTCCTGTTTGTAAAAGGAATTGTGGAAAAATTCATATGAACTCTATGGAGTGCTTGGTACTGTAGTGACAAACATCATGAAAGAAGCCATCGGAGAATGAATAATACCATAAGTGTAGCAGGATTCCAATAAGAGATAGTAAATGGAGCTGAGGATACGTATATGGGACTGCAGGTATCAACCAGTGCTTGTGCAGAAACACACCTTGTTCTGTGTGAGAGATGTGCTGTGATTCCTGAGGCTGCAGGCACCTGCCTTGCCGCTACCTGTCCAAGTCTCAGCTACAGCTGTCCAGCTATGCTCAGCTGGACAGTGAATTTGGAGCTGTATGATGAGTGATAGTAAGTGGGATAGAAGCTAGCAGTGATTTATGACAGGGAAAGGCACTTTACTTTGGACTTACCCACACTAGCACATGTGAGAAGAGAATCATCTTAGACCAAGTGGGACTCCATAACATTATTCTCTCTTCTCCTCTTCTCTTCTCTTCTCTTCTCTTCTCTTCTCTTCTCTTCTCTTCTCTTCTCTTCTCTTCTCTTCTCTTCTCTTCTCTTCTCTTCTCTTCTCTTCTCTTCTCTTCTCTTCTCTTCTCTTCTCTTCTCTTCTCTTCTCTTCTCTTCTCTTCTCTTCTCTTCTCTTCTCTTCTCTTCTCTTCTCTTCTCCTCTCTTCTCCTCTCCTCTCCTCTCCTCTCCTCTCCTCTCTTCTCCTCTCTTCTCTTTTCTCTCTCCTCTCCTCTCCTCCCCTCCCCAGGTTAATGCCAGCAATTAACACTGAGCTTTGTTTTAGGATGCTGAACAACCCAGGTGTCTGTACCACCTTTAATTCTGTCTTTCCTGTACCCATCACCATCACACAGGGGCTGAGAAAGGCTGCTGGGTCTGACAGCTAACTAATGTTACTAATTAGTAACTGCTGCCTATTGTTTCCAACAAGAAATGTGTTATAGACAAGGGCTGTGTTCCTTAGCCACCTCAGGAGTGAGAAACTCCATGTATTGGGTTATTCTCCTGCATGGTGAACATTTAGGGATTAGTTTACATCTTAGGCCAGGCTTGCTCTGAAATGTCACTTTTACAGCCAGGCCACTCTTAAGTGAAATGGCTATTGTGGTTTTTTTCCTTTCCAGAACTCTCTTTCTCCTTAACAGACTGTCAGGGTTATTAATCAAGGCTTTTCTGTTCAGGCAGAGATATTTGGTACAACTACCTACTACACATAAAAAAAAAAAAAAAAAGTTCCTCCTTTTTCTGCAATGCTGTAACCTAAATACCCCGAGGTAAATGGAATTTGAGATAATGACTGCATCATTGCTAAAAGGTGAGGAGGCCTGGACTGCATGAAAGAATGCTGTGAGAAAGAAATTTGGATGTGAAGAATTACTGCTGGGTGCAGAAGAGAGGATTCCATGAGTTAACAAGTATAGAGATCAGGCAAAACATGTAAAAAAAGACAAGCTAACATGTAAATAAGACAAGGGCTTTAGAAGACCTTCAGCTGTAGAGAGGGAAAGAAGACAAGGGCTCCGGGGTCTGCAGAGAAAGGTTTTCTCAGTAATAATGTGCTGAATGGATTTGAAGAGGTGAGACACAAAAGCCAAGGAGGAAGGAATTGCACTGGGGAAGGCAAAAGGATAATTTTGCCTGATTTTGCAGAAGTTTAACAGGAGCCAAGTCTAACAGTGTTATAAAGAAATTCAGCATGCCATTTGGATGCTACCTGCTTCCATGTAGAGGATGTGCTGCTTGCTCCATCCCAGTCTGCCTACAGTTGGAATTGTTCTTATTCTCCACAATGGTTGCCAGCCTCAAGTGGCAGTAATTACCTGTACGTGAACCAGCAGTGTGACTGCTCGATTTTCTTCAGCTGAATTTCTGGAGGTTAAATGAGCTGTAACTGTTGGTGGATTCCTGTGTTTCTACCAATACACAGCTGGTGAAGATGCTGTGTGGACAAATAACAGGGGGAAAATAAACTATGCTCTCTATGCATTTATTGTGGATTTCAGAGGAGAGGATTTGAGTCATTTTCTCTTGTAAAAAGGTTTATTTATTACATAGAGTATCGATGTTCAGTAAATTAATATCCACTCTTAACACCTTCTTTCTTAAGAAAACAAAATATAAAATACCAAACAGGAGGAAATTCAATGTCTTCTACAACACCTGCAACCAGAAATGAATCCCAATTAAAAAAAAAAAAAAAAAAAAAAAAGTAGATTTACCATTTAGTTTCAGTCCAAGGCATGGATGTGGGGAGCTGGGCTCTTGTCCTTTTGTCTTTTCCTTGACCTAAACAGAGGAGGGAGAAACCAGCACTGGTTCCCCTCCGGGCTTTTTGCCATCTGTCTCTGTCACCCCATTTCTCCCTCAGCCTTGTTTGCCTCCCGTGATGCACAGAACATGTGTGGATGCAGATGTCAAACTCTGACTTGCCGAGAGCTCTTTTTTGACCAGTGGCCAACTTCACAGCTTGCATGGTTCCTTTGTGAATCCCAAGCACGTACTATCTTGTACAAATAGTGACATGTCCTGGTCCACCAGCTGATTTTTACAAAGGATCATCAAATGCCTCATGAATATGTGCATCCACCTATTTCATAAACTATGGAAGTGATAGTGGGGGATATTTCCATGGGTTCGAACATAATAATGGTAATTTAAATGTGCTTTAGCAAATGTGTGTGTTTGAGATGGGGCACTTTGCCCCACATGGATGCTTAAATGTGCAGATGGTCAGGGTGGGATTCCAATCTAATTTTTTAGGGAGACAAGTAATTTTTTAGGAAAAAAAAAAAAAAAAAGAAAAAGAAGAAAGCAAGTTTAGGTTGTTGGGTTTTTTATATTTTGTGGTTTGTCTTTTTTTTTCTGGTTAAGATTTATTTTGAACACTCCCTGAAAGTACAGAAACACTGCTCTGAGTTTCATCAACTCCTTGGGAACACCTTTCTTTGCCCTATTTTTGCATCAACACCCTATTCTTACTGAGCCAGGTTTAACTCACTTTTTGTGACTTGTCTTGCAATTAGGGCAGCTTGTTGATTGATTTTCTTGTCAGAAAAGATCTTAAAGCAACTTTCCTTTCAGGCTTTCTTGCCTTCCTCCCCTACAACAGCCCAGGCATATTCTACATCACCCTGTTTCCTAGCAGAGTCCCTGTGGCCATGGACACAACCCTGTGGGTTTAGGGGAAGTGGCCTTCTTGTTTTCTCCATTCTGCTTTGTTTTATGCAGACCTCTGGGGAACTGGGGATTCAGCTCCCTTGAATCCAGCTCTGCAGCTTTCTGAACCAATAAAATAGGCAAAGCTTCATCTGTTCCCACCTTAATACTGCTTTGGAAGTAATAAGGAAGAAGTTTTTTGAGCTGTTTGACAGTGGTGTTCTAAGCATGTACAGGCTTTTTTGATTTTTCCTTCCTAAAAATGGAGGCATAGTTTGAAATATTACTATCTTCCTTTAAGCTTACTGATACTACCATAGCACTGTAATATCTCACTTTTAAGAGGAGGAACAAAACCTTCAGCCTGGGCATACAGAAGTCAGTAGTTGCAGGCTTTTGAAATGTTTTTGTTTCAATAAAAATTCATTAATTAAATTGTAAATTAAGCATTATTTTTTATTTCAGTCTTCCTTGACAAACTGTCAGTTCTATGAGCTGTGACCAAAGACCATGCGCTTTACCTGAAAATATACTTTCTTACAGGTTTAAGCTGGTTTACTTAAACTTTGGTATGTCTGAAAATTGCTGGGTATGAGACAGCAGAAACTCTCCTTCAGTGTTTTCACTTCCACTGACATGCTTTCTCACTGTCACTGATTTCAGTTTAGACTGCCATCTCCAGTTCATCCCTGATATTTTTTAACATGCATCTGATACGTTTCATGGGTGCACTGTATGTATATGTGTTTATGTGTATATAGGTTTATGTGTAAATAAATGCACACATGCCTAGCTGTAGGTATGGTTGTTTAATACGTGCCCAGATGAAAAGGTGTTAGGCATTCACACAGCTTAGCTGAATTCAATTACTAACCAAGCACTGACTAAAGGTCTGGAGGATGTCTGGCTCATTTGAACCACGCTGACAGTGTTTCCCAGCACTCACAGATGTCTGGAGCTGATTTGGGTGGTGTTTGTGCCCTTTCTGAACATCCTCAATAAATGCACCCAGCCATCTCTAGGCTGACAAAAAAACCTGATGCAATCTCACCTTACTGCCAGGCTCCCAAGAAGATTGTATGTTGTGGGCCTAGAAAAAGTTATGGATTACAGAAATATTTAGACAGAAGATATTGTGAGGTTTCATTTATCTAAAATAAAATAAAATAAAATTAAATTAAATTAAATTAAAATAATAATAATAATAAAAAAAGCATTAAGACCCCCCTACTTTGGAGCTGGACCCATAAAAAATCAAATGGGCAAAATTTTCAAACTAGACTTTCGCTACATAGTGGTGGCAGCTTTTTTACTTGTCAGGACCCAAGTTCAAGAGCATTTCTTTCTTCTGGAAAAAAAAATTATAGCTTTCAGTGTACCTCATGTTTAGTAACTGTCATTGCTTCTACTTCCTGATTTCATTTAGTAAAGTCATTAACAGTCATATGAAAAACTAGGAACCCTGAACTCAGTGTATGGCAAACAAACTAGTGGTGTTTGCACTTACAAGGTATTTTAAGGTGGGAACTGGGGTACCTGAGGGGTTGTGTGAGAAAGCACTTAAATGAGTGAGATAATTGCATGGGAAATCTAAGCAGAAAGGTAAAAGACTCTTTTCAAAATAATTTTTGTCCAATGATCACTTCAGCTGCATTCTGTTATGTCTTCACTTAGCAAATGAATGCCTGGAGCCAGATGACACATAATAAAACTGGATCTCTTCACAGCACTGAACAGTTTGCTTCTTTGACTTGTGAAATGAATTCTTGAAGGTTTTGCAATAATACTCAGCACTCCTTTTGAACAAACTGAAAGAGGAGAGATAATTTGTGTTATACAGAGCCTGAACTGTGAACTTGCCTTGAATGTCAACTTAGGTGCTTCTTTAATAGAGACAACAGAAATGTTATTTGTCATATAGGTGCACCAAGCTAGTCATGAGTCAGGGTATCTTCACGGGTAGTGGGTAGTTGCTCTTCACCTCATGCTAATATTGGGGTTTGGCCACATGTTTTTTTCTTTCTTGATATTATTATTATTATTATTATTATTATTATTATTATTACTGCCACTATTATTGCTATTACTATTGCTATTCTTATCATCATCATAAGCATCTTTTGTGAGTAGCACCCAATGGGAAATCCATTGGAGTGTGCTACTGGGAGCCTGAAGAGCTGGACTTTATTGGCAGCTTGGTTTATAAATACTTTATGCTCACTGAAAAAACACTGGAGATCCAGGAGTTAAGTGCAGAAAATTACTACAAAATATTAATAACTGCTATAATTCCAGGGGAAGAAGAAACAGTGGTACTTATAAAAAGAAAGTCATAAAATAACTATGCTTTAAGTGGGCCAGTTCACAGTGTTTTGACCTTCTAATAATACAGGAGATATAAAGAAAGCATAGCTGAAGAAACCAACACATTCCATTCCAGTTTTTCAGTAAAAGACAGATTAATAGAATGAAAAGGAAAAGCTGTTTAGAAAAATAAATTTTAAAAAGGTCCATAGGCCACCTCTGTCATTCATGCATAAAAGGAATTGATCATAGTTTTGTTATATAAGCAATAATATTCTGAAAATTAAAATATGTAGAGGAAAACTCCATAAAAGTAAAAAAGTTGCTTTGTGTTGTTTTTTTACTAATACATAAGAGAATGTGAGAAGAATAGTTTGATTTATAAATAATTGAATAATATTGGAATAATATTGGAATAATATTGACTTTTTTAGATGTGACTTACGTGTTAAATATTTCTTGCCTTTATAACTGAAAGAGGAAGCTGAAATATCTGAAATGTGGTTTTCTTTGGTATTTAGTTAAACTATAAATGACCTTTTTGTACTTAAAGGCCATCTGTATATTCTAATTTTAAAAGTTTTGTGACATCTTAGCAGGAAAAACTTCTGTCATTCCTACACCAGTATTCCGATATAGGAACTGTGGTCTCTTAATCACCAGATCCTGCCACCTCCAATTGCAAAAGCCACAGCCAGCTTCAAGTTTCCTCATCCAGCTTCAAGCCTCATGGCAGAGTCGAAAAAAAAAGCCAACAAAGAATCATGCTGGTTTTGCTACTAAATGAGAAGGTATCAATTTTTATAAATATATATTTATTGTGGTTTAATATGTTTAAAGATTGTAAGCTATCATTTTCTCCATTATGACTTTTTCATTGGCAGACTAGAAAATCCCAGGACAAAGTGGCTATTACAGTGGGAAATAAATCTCTGGGATTTTTTATTCTTTCGTTGCTGCATAAGAAATACTACCTGTTCCTTAAGATGCTGGGTAGTATTACCCCACACCAGATTGTGGAAAAATAGGAGAGAAATTGAGACCAACTGCAATATCCAGTACGCGACTGCTGAAATGTTTGTAACTTGTGTAACATCAAAAAAAGGAGGGATCAGTTGTGTTAACTGGCCTCTGAATTTTTGTCACATTCTGTTGACAAATCTTGCCTCATGAAGAAATACCTCATTGAGAGAGTCGTGGAAGAAGAAAAAATGCATTTCATTAAAGTACAAATTTGTGACGAGTGTGCATTATTGATGCTGTTATAACGAGACACATTTTTTTCTCCTGCCATACGGTATCTTCCAGTGAGGGGAGTGGGGGTAGCTTTACAGTTCAGGACTCTGCTGGACATTACACAAATATATACAGAAGCAAAACAGTAGTTTTCCACCTCTTGATTTTACTCTCGCAGGACACTTGGGAAGTTAACTACAAAAAATCACCCTGCACGAGCCCTTTGTAGGCTTAAAGTCTTGTTGTCGGGCGAGAATACCGCCTGAAATTCATGTTTTAAATCGTAAAGCCGTGGAAAAAGTAAGTTGCATAGTTGCATGGCCTTTTTTTTTTTTTCTCCCCCCACCCCCCCTTCCTTTTCTCCTCAGCCTCCGGCTGTGTCCCCGCATTTCATCATGCAGCTGCTGCCAGCGCCGGGAGCGGCGGGGCTGAGCCGGGCCGAGGGCAGGTCAGGAGCTGCCGCCGGTCTGTGTATTCCCTACACACACTTCCCGGTGTTTGGGGACCCCTGGACGAGGTTTCTGGTCTCCGCTATCCCTTCCCCGCCCCTCGAAGGCAGGACGGACAGACAAGGGGGGGGGAAAAGGGGGGGAGAACGAGTTGCAACGGAGGTGGCTTTGCCTAAAACCCCACCCGGCTGAGCGGGAGCGGCGAGAAGAGGAGCACGGAGGAGTCCATTTTAGCGGGCCAGCCCTGGGCCGCCCCGGAGCCTTGTGCGATCAGAACGTAGGAGAACCGACAGCACTCCAGGCGGGGGGGGGACGGGACCCTCGGATGGGCCGCGCCCCGCGGCGGGAGGGGAGAACCGAGAGAGGCGTGAATCATCCCACAAATACACTCTGAGAGGTTGTGGCAGCAGAGAGCAGGGTTTGTGTTTGTGTTTAGGGTTTGGGTTGTTGTTTTTTTTTTTTTGCTTTTTTTTTTTTTTTTTGCCTTTTTTTTTTTTCCCAAAAACATGGCTGAAGCGGGGACGGGTTTTTTAGAGCAGCTGAAGTCTTGTATCGTTTGGTCCTGGACTTACCTCTGGACGCTGTGGTTCTTCATCATGCTCTTCCTGGTCTACATCTTAAGAGTACCCCTGAAGATCAATGACAATTTAACCACAGGTAAGGAGCGATTGTCCCCACGCTCCCCCGTCCTTCACCCATCCCCACCTCCCGCCGGCAGACCGACCGTCCCCTGACGGGCGAAGGGGTGGTCGGTCTGCCCGCGGGGAAGAGGGGGAGAGCCTCGCCACCACCCCCTCAGGGGGTTGGGTTTTCCCTGCCCCAAAACATCGGTACCCGTAGTTAGTGCTGGTGGTGGTGGTATTGGTGGTCTTGTGCTTGCTGGTACGGGTGGGCTTCTGCAGGGGGCTGGGGTGGGCGGTGTTAGCTCGGGATTACTGACCTTTGGCTTGGTCCAGCTGGCCCAGGGAAGGCTTTGGAGGTAGGGAGAGCTCAGCTGAGAGTTTCCTTCTGGAGCTGGGAGCCTTGAAGTAGTTGTGCCGCAGGAAGGACAGGCTGTAAAAGCCCCAGCTTCACCCTGAAGGTCCCTTTGTGGTGGTCTCGCAGCAGAAGAGATCATCTGCTGGTGGTTGGTGTCTCTGCTTGCTTTGGCTGCTGGGGTGAGCTACCTGAAGGATGCTTGGACCTTGGGCCAGCCTACCTGCCCCTGCCTGCTGGGGTGTAAGGGCTGCAGTGGCACTGGAGGAGCTTCTCTGTCTCCCCTTTTATGCTATGAGTAGAGGTTAAGAAGTCAAGATGATTTCAGGACTACGGGGCAAGCTGTGACCGTGCCCTGGCTGAAGCTTTGCTGTTTTCTGGAGTTGTGTTTCACTCTGGACTTTTACTGAAGGAGTCAACATTGATTTTTGGCTGGCAGGCTCTTTGGAAAATAAAAGTCTTCGGTTTTCAAGTAGTGGCTTCATTTGTTTACACTGATTTTACTGCAATGATAAATAGAAAAAATACTGTGTGTCATGCCGGCCCCCTTCCTCCCCCCTAATGTCATGGGTTTTGTGTACTTTAGAGAATAACAGATCATTTAATAGGCTTGAGCAAAAACGTGCATCTTCTTCAATTCACAAGCCTAAGTCAGGAACATCCCAAACTAATTTACATCTCCTATGTGCCTGGTCTCAATTCATTTCCATAACAGGCTTATCTTTGATATAGAGTGAATAAGTATGTAAATACAAACCCATCTTTGGTGGCAGGGCAGTTCATTCTTTTTGGGAGCTTTTTGGGAGCAGGTGGCATATGAGTGTATGAGGGATTCCAAAGAAAATTGTGTAGAAAATCCTTAGTTTCTTTGAAGGCTAAAGCCGGACTGGTTATTATGGAGAATATTTTTGGATTTGAGCAGCATATGGAGTGGTATCAATATCTTTGCCTGTACAATCTATATTATATTAAACCATTTTTTAACAGGATTAAACCTGTTATGTTTCTGATAAAAATTAGGTGTCAGTTTATAGTTCTGAATGCTGATAAATAATACATGTGCAAGTTTGCTGGAAGATTACAACTTTTGCAATGGACTTTGTTTTGAGTGTTAATTCTCAGTAAAGCAGCATACCACTACCATACAGAATCAGCAGTAGCTTATGTAGTATTAGCCAGTCTGAATTGGGCAGTTATGTCTTTCAAATTTCTTATTTTTTCTTCCTACTGTGATAATTTATTTTTCCCCCCCACACTGCAAAGGGCTGTTTGTTTGGGGGCAGATGAGATCTAAGCCGTGTGGCTTCCTTGCTGCTGGGAAGCCGAATGTTCTCCAAGTGTTCTTTGCCCATCTTTTTGGCCTGTTCTCATTTGATAAGCCTTTGGAAAACCCTGCAGTGAAGAACAATTAAAATAAAAAACAAAACCCATCACCACCAACGAGTTAAGCATATTGCAATTTTTGCTTTAATCTTAGACAGTAAACACAATTTAAAATGGCTTTTAAATACAATTCTGGTCAAAATTTCTCAGTATGTCTTTGAATAAGTATTCTGTTTCTTTTAACATTGCTGCGCACTGATTACAATAGGATATAATGCTAACAACTCATCTAATACATATGTAAGTCCCAGGTAAACATTGCAGGCCAGGGCTGTCAAGCAACAGTGTCAGAATGCTTTTTATTATCATTTTCACTATTGGAAAAAACCCACAGCAATCCATCTGAGACCTAATCAAACCCCTCTAATTTTTCTCTTCCTGAGTGTGGAAGAACTCATTCTTGATGTGCTTTCTCATTTGAAGGGTTACTCAAGCTGCATTTAGCTGAGTCATCTTGGGGTTTTTTTTGAAATATCTGAAAATACAAATAAAATGACAGTGCTGAATCTGAAAACTGGAGACATTTTCACACCTGTGTGTTTTAAGGCATTGAGGGGGTTAAAAAGACTAAAGAAATTACTGGTAAATCCCTAAGTCCCTAATGAAAATCAGTTACCAGGGGAGAACAATAAGTACAATATGGCCTTTATGCATCATCTGTTCCTAAATGGGATTTATTAAAAAATCAGCACTGGCAATAGCATGAGATTTTGTTGTTTTGTTTTTTCAAAGTTTTTCTGAAAGGATTAAAACTAATCTGATTTATTGTGGATTTCTTTTCCCCGGTTCATCATAGAAAGGTACTCTCAGGGGGTTAAGGTTGCTCATAAAGTGTCACAGCAAGTGGCTCAGATGTGATACTAATCACATGGATCTCAGTGATGTGAAAATTAAAGTATAAATGTTGCTACTAAAACTTCTGCATGACGTAAAGAAATAATAAGGTGATTTAAAAACAATGACTTGGGCATTTTCCCAGAATAAGCTGGATCTGTTGGTAAGTTGAGGTCAAACATACTGGTTTTCAGTACCACCAGGCTCAGGCTTACACATCCGGTAAGAGAAACATGAAAATAGTACCTCATGAAATAGCAATTTTAGAGGGTTTTAGACATTTGGATCACATCTGAGTCCACAGTGGACTGCTGTGATAGGAGGCATGTAAGGGAGAGTACCTGTCAGTATTGGTATTTGCTGTGTGACTGTGTTTTTCCATGTCAATATTTTTTAAAGGAAATTGAAAAGCTGGAGAAGATAGTGGAAAAATTATTTAAGGGCTGTAGAGAAGCATCACAGTAAGAGATTTTGCTTTGGAAATTACTAGATTACAGTAAAGAAATATCATCATGGGAGAGAAATAAATGGCTTTTTAATCACCAAAAGAAAAATAAGAACTGATGACTGTAAGCAGAGGGCAAACTTAATGCAGTCATAAACAGGTGTTAATTTTTAAAGGACCATGGATCAGATGCTAAAGGAACCTTTGGGTTTCCTGTGTCTGAAAGCTTTCTAATTAGATGGGGAAATAGAAGTCACTAGTGTTCCTACAGCTTTAGATTGATTTTCAGCACGGACTTGGGCAGTGGGCTATGCAATTGAAATGGTCAGAGTAGTTATGGGTGGCTTCACCAAATAGTCCGGAGGTCACTTCTAGCTGTAATTTTTCTTAAGGTGAAGTGGGAAGGCTTTTGCCCCTGTCTTTTGATGTTGTACAGAGGTGCATACGCTCAGCATTTAGTAACTCAGGTTGGTCATTCAGTGTATCCAGGTTTGAACGTCCTTGCAGTTTGGGGCAGGTGTGATTTCCATATAGCCAGTGGAGTAATTATGACTGTGGTGTAATCAAAGGGAAATCTAGTCTGACATATAAAAATATTCAGGTTAAAACTGATTATGGTATTTCATGTATTTTTGCATTTTGTTGAAGCTTGATGTACAAATCAAGTAGTGAAATCCTTTATGAATAGGAGTGTTTGAACCATACCTTTAGCCATAAATGTACCATACCTTTAGCCAGGAAGTAAGAGAGAAGGCTTAATAAGCCAGGCTAAAATACTTAATGCAGAATAAATAGTTGAGGAAGCGGATGTTATAATCTTATTCCAAACTAATTAAAATAAACATTGTTATTTTATATAACATGCTGTATTTTCCTCCCATGTTGGCATTTGCACAAGTTCTGAATGCCACATCTGCACTAAGACACACCTCTTCTAAAAATGTACAACCCTGCTTGTTTTATCTGACATAGCATTTTGGCTTTATATCCATATCCTAAGAAGGAGAGAGTCCCAGAAGTTAAAGTTTCTGATGATTTTATTTGTCCTTTGGAAGCCCAACAGAACGATGGATTTAATAAGCAGAGCAGTAATGTAGCTGGCTTCTGACAAGGCAAACGGGGAAACATTCGTGTGGCAGAGGAGAGAGAAATCAGAAAACCTGATTTCCTGAAAGGGTGAATAAAATGTGTGAGCTCTGGGTTGAATCTAACTCTATCAGTGTCTGTAGAGTGTGATTAGCTTTCTGCAGGACATCCCTCTGCAGCTTCACTGGAGCAAGGCCCTGTACTGTCACCAGGTGAACACCTAGAGAAGGGCAGGTCAAAAGCTATGAAAGAAAGCAAGGGACGTTGTCCTGCCATGTCACAGAGGCCACTGATCCTGGGAGAACTGCCGATCAAAGAGGAAGAGTGCATCACCTTAGTGAGGAGCTGGTGGTTGTGATAAAATTGTGTTCTGGACAATGTGGTAATTTTCTAAATGATTTTTTTAGTTATTATTATTCTGACCTTCCTACTGAATAGTTACCTAGAGGTTTGGGGTTTTTTTCCCCCCCTCTATTAATGTGGGATTTGTGTCCATGTAATAGGCCTCTCTTAGAACCCAGAGTCTGAAATCCTGTGCATGATTCCAGCCATCTGGGGAGGGGAAGAGAGAAACTGATGTGCAAGGACAGCAGTAGCACTGGCCAAAGCAGATCACTCACTCACAGCCAGGGTTTGAGCATGAATGGGCAGGAGGATGGAGGAGACACTTTTGAAGTGACTCCTCTGTTCCCTGCAGCATTAGGGTAACAGTGCTTTTTCATCATCCAGGAGTCTTTCTGAAGGCACAGAACTGAGAAATTTTGCAGGCAGCCAGATTCTACAGTAGTCTGGTCCACCTCAAATTCATTCACTGATGAGTGCATTGCGCAGGCTTATGTAAATAAATCACTTGGACCACACCACTAAATCTATCTCATTGAACCCTCATTTGATGGAAACTATTCCATGTTTAACCATGCAGGAAAATTGGGTGTGACTCTGTAAGCAGAAATACTGCTGGGGATGAAGAGATGGAGCATGCATCTCAGATTAGATTATGCTGTTTTAGGGTGGTGGTTGCTGTCAGTGAAGATCACCTTATCTTTCTGAGCTTCCTGACCTTGCATATCTATGCTTGGCAGTGCTGCATTGTGCTCCAGTAGGTCGCAGTTTGAGAAATAAGTAACTTTTCCTTCCCATGGTCTGAAATTCAAGTTGCAGCAGAAAACATTTGCCTGTTATTAAAATTTAACTAATGGTCGCTTTTCCCTTGCTGTTGATTTTTGGCCATCTGGAGGTGTGTGCACACAGACTGAGGGAGATAAACCACCCCTGGGGCAGAAGGTGTTTTGTTAGCCAGGGGTTTGGGTTTGTCCTGCCTGGACCAGGGAGCCTGGTGGTGGGCACTGGGGAGCTGGGGCTGCCCCTCCTGCTGGGTCACCATTGCCATGGTGTGTGCCACTGTCCCTTTGCTGTGATAGCATCTGGACAGTGCAGTCTGGAGGTATTGTTCCCCTTCATAAATTTAAGCCCAGGAACTTAATCATGTGGGTAGGAAAACATTAACCTGATGAAGTCTGGGGAGTTCCAAATGGATTAGAAGTGAGTGAACAGCTTCTTTCTTTTAAGCAGAACTGAAGGATTGCTATTTTTATGTTTGCAAAGTTGGTGGTAGTTGCTTGGACTTCTTTCAAAGTCAGCTGCCATCAGCGTGATGGGTTTCCCTCTGAGCATTTGCTGTGTGAGCTACAGAAATAAGTGTGATGATGTGGCCACAGAAACCCTGGAGCAAAATTCCTATGCCACCAAAAGAAGGTGGAGAAATGCTTAACTCCCTGCAAGTGCAGGGTTGATTTTTTTTTTTTTTTTTTTTTTGTGTGTGAACTAGACTGTTCAAAGTAATACTGGAAGTACATGCTCACTTTTGGCAAGGTCACCATTACTTCTTTGTGTGGACGGGCCAGAATAAACCAGATCAGTTATATACAGGCAGTTTGCCCACTGACCCCAGATTGGTTGTCTTTCAATTTTTACGTTTCTTAGAACGTAAATCAAGTCTTTCCTAAATACTAATCTTACATTTCTGCAATCCTAATGTAATTAAAGCAAATAGTGTTTTATTTACTATTAGTCTTTTTCTGTCTTCAGTTGTATCAGTTGCAAAGTCGTGCAGCATTTGTAGCAAAGTACTGGAAGCTGAGCCTCCAGACAGGGTGTGGGTGTTAGAGGTTTCTTTGCTCTGCTCTTTGGGGTTTTTTAAGAAAATTAGTTGTTACGGGGATGAAGACTAACAGTTAAGAGGTTATTGTACAGCAGATTTTAACCATTATAAGAACATGTTTTCTGCATGGCGTGCCTGGAAATTTTCTCCTTAATTTTTAAGGAAAAAAATATGCATAAAAAGAGTGTGCCATTTTTGACAAAGGTCTTCATAGGTGAAACTTGGAATTCTTGCAACAAAAGGGGAGAGGAAGCCCTAACAAAACTTGTTAGATCACTTCCCTATGGCTGCAACATACAATGATTGTTTTCTATTAATTTTGGCATTTCTTCAGTAGTTCGATTTTTTTTTTTCATTGAGCTTAATTTTTCAGTCAGCATCAAATACAGGAAACTGAGTGAAGTCTGTAGTAAGTGCAGAGTTTTCAGAAAATAATTTTTTTTAAAAATGACTTTCGTTCTACAAAATGCCTAGAAGATTTGCAGCCAGTACTTCAGAGGAAATATGTAAGCCAGAACTTTCAAAATAATGTTTGATAAAATCTTGAATGAGCTTACTGTAATACTGGCTGATATGCAACCATGGAGTTACTCTGCCAGCTTCTAACTGAAGCCTAATGTCCTCTGTGTGCTGATGAAAATCTTCAGAAGTATCTCTAAAACTACACATATGTAGTGGGATTTTCTCCAAGCATCCACCAAGTGCCTGGATAAATTTAGCCCAAAAGAACATAAGCCCTGTTGTTTACGGAGATCATAGGTCCTAATTGGCTGAGTAATCATGAAAATACCATGCTTCTAAATGAAAGAAAAAATTTAAAATGGATTTTTTTTTCTTGTGGTTATTTTGTAAACAAAAGAAATGCAAAGATCTGGATGGTAAATGTACATTAGTGAAAGATACAAGTAGTGCTAAGTGGTGTCAGTGCCTAAAGGGCTGAAAAAAGAGAAATACGTAATTCTGTACCAAAGCTCTACATTAAGTGAAAGCCAGGAGGACATGATGCCTTCCTGGAGAGCAACACTGGGCAATAATTTGGAAGGTGACATTGGATAAAATGGGGACTTTAGGGGGAGACGTTTTTTTGTCCTGTGTTTTAAAATAGGTTGTGACAACTACAGCATCTCTGAGAGGAACTACACAGTCTAGCAAAAAAAAGCATTGATAGCATAAGGAAACTCAGATTGTTTATTAAATAACAGAGAAGCTACAGAAGCAACTTGACAGCATCAAGGAGATGAAGAACTTTAATGTAGTTGACAAACATGATTGTGAGTTTCCTAAATATTTGGAGCTAAAATGCATGTGTGACATTTGGCAGAATTAGGGCCAAATCATCTGCAGTCTGAAGAAGCAGCCTGACTGTGAGACATACTGCCTGTCATGCCCTCATTTTAATAGAAACAAAGAACTGAGAGGTGGTTGATGATACTACTAATGAAATATGGGAAGAAAACAGCAGATACTGAAGTAACCATTACTGTAGAGGAGTCAAATCTTAGAAGAGTTTGTGGTTGCAGGGTGAGTCCAGACAATTCACATGTGAAGTGTGTTTTTAATGGAGATTTTTGAAGACGTGTGTGTTTGGACCTACTTGCTATGGCAAATGATGCTCTGTGGATTTGCAGCTTGGCTATTGTGGTATCAAAACTGTTCATGTGATCAGGATTGCCAAGAGCAATAGAGGGGGAATAACAGTGAAACCTAATGGCCTGTGGTAAACAGGAGGGATGACTAATAAAATTGCTATAATTTTGATATTAAAGACCCAAGACCCATCTGGAAATGATTGCTGATGGTGTGTAGGTGCATTGTGCAAGCACGGGGCTCCAATAGTCCCTGGGTGTGCCAGGACTTCTGTGTGTGTGCCAGACCACTGTCCCCACCAAATCCAAGGTTTCTGTGTGCAGCTTGGTCAGCTGGCAAGCTCTGTGTTTAAGGGAAAGTTATTTGTCTTGTTGGCAAGTGGCACGCAAATAAAACCAATCAAGTGGCGACTTATGTTGACTGACCAAGTAGTTTCTTCTGGACTAAAATCTAAAGAAATAAACATCCCCATCAGGAAATGATGAAGATGCAGCCTCTTGTGCAGCAGTCAAAACAACCCAGGATTCAGCTTTTTTCATAACAAGGCTAGTTGTTTTAGAATTTTTTTTATGTTTAACAAATTAAGGCCCTGCACCAGTTACCTGTTGGTGTGCTGAATAAAACTGAGAGTTATGTTGAACTGTCCAGGGAAATGAGACCCTGATCCAGGGATTTACTGCAAAGATAATTAATATGCATGACTTCTTAACAACTGGGGCCTAAATAGTTCACCGAAGTACTGTAGGAAGTGCCTCATCTTAAACTGGGCATGGAGTCCTCAGTCTCTTCAGTCCAAAAGCAGTTTTCCCTCTTTTGGTTTGATGATCACATAAAAATTTTGGTTTTTTTAACCAGAGCTACTCTATGAATGTGTTTAAGGGTTTTGCCGAAGAATTTAAGAAAAAACCTACCTTGGTCCTGCAGCCAGGCTGTGGGTTGCTTGTGGGGATGTTGCTCCTCCATTGGCTGTTAAAGGGGGGTGTCAGAAGGCCCCTCCACCTGTTTTTAAATGAGGTCTTTGTGGCACTGGAGGCATCTATTGAAAGATTGTATTATAAACTCCAACTCGTCCTCATGTCTGTGAAGTGTCATGTCGTCACCAGTGATGCTGTCTAAATACTAATGAGTGAAAGTTGCTTTGTAAACGCCCAGCACAGGTTAATGGGATTTCTTTTGTGTTTCTTAGGCACTGCAGAAGGACAACCAGTTTTACCACCAAGAACACTAAGCTTAAGTAACGATAATGCGTTTAAAGACAGGAGTTAACGTCATGCTTTCAGCAAACAGAACAAACAAGTTGTTACTGTTAAGCCTGAGGAAAGGACCTAAATTCAAAGTCCAAATCAAAACTTGCCAGCTGCTGAGAGAAGACAAAGATTTATTATTGTGGAGTCTAAACTGGAGATTTATCACTGTGGTAGAATCAGTACTTAAGTGATTAAGTGCACTTAAATATACCAGTTAGAAGGATGAAAGCTATAGGGCAAAAATGAAATGCAGTCATCGTAAGATTCCTCTTCAGCACAGTGTGCCAACTGCAACCATGAGATCTAATTTCTACCTCACTTTCTAGAAATAAACTTGGCTTATTAAATGTCAAGGCTGTTAGACTGATATGTTAGGCCTTGTGTTTGGCAGCAAGACAGTCAGAGATGTTACCGTTGTCATTATATTTTGTATGGCTGCCCTTCATTTCTCAAGAAAATGTGCTTTTAGCCTGAGAGTGCCATGGGTGTTGATCTTCACATGCCTAAATGTTTTGATGGCACTGCCTGTATGTTTTATACTGAACACTGAAAATTGTTTACAGCCAGGCTTGGTCTGGAGCAAGGTTATATGATCTACTAACACACTTAATCTTCCCTATGAAATTTCTCTTGCTATTTTTAATTCTGAAGTGAACTTGATAGCGGTGTGTCCAGCTGGGATGTTTTACACAAATCTCATCTTAGAGTCTCAGACTGATAATTTCCTCGGTTTTCGGAGAGAAGGGTAAACCAGACCCTGACAGGAAGAGTGTACAGCTGGCCTGTCATATTCTGTGCAGGGGATGAGGGGGCAGGGGGTCCCTGTGTGTGACTGAAGCCACTTCTCAAGCAGAAGCAGAAGTCATGCAGCAGCAGGATGCTGCAGCTGAGCTGATGAGTCCTTCGTGCTGAGAGAAGGAGCTGAGGAGATCTCGTGTAGTGCTGCACTGATGTAGATAGATCTACCCCTTTCAGGAGCCAGAAGTGTGTTCTTGGCAGCACTTGACTTTATGATCAGCCTATTCAGACAGAATAGGCTCCTGTACTGTGCTGCACTGGGCAGTACAGAAGTGCCTCCTGGTCCCTATGTCCATTCACCCAGCTCTTTGGGTTGGGATGGGGCAGGAGTGATGAAAGCACAAGAGAATCTCCTGAGCAGTAAGTTTTGCTCTGCATACTCCTAGCTTGTGTTTCCATCCAGAAATCTTCTTGTCAGGAGTCTATGGTTTTAAAGTCCTGATCACAGCTGTGTCTAGTCTTGGGGGTACACAACCCACTAGGAGATCTCCGGGAGCTCCAAGACTTCTGAGGGTGCCCAGAGTGCAGGACTTGCCCCAGGTGTGGTGAGGGAGGATTTGGTCTGTGTAACAGCCAGAGCTGTTTTGTCGTTGGCTCTGTAGGAGCCAGGGTTTTCACCCTGGATATCCCAGAGCAGATTCCCAGACTCCAGTCAGGAGTAGGTAGGAGCTGTGCTGTCTGGAAGTGGAGGCATGGACAGGGCTTTGTAGGTCCTGACTCCTGTTGTCAGTCATATTTTGTCTTCCCATAAACACTTCCCATAAACCTGAAGTGTATTTCTGGAACTCTCATGGTTAGAAACCTTAGCCTTACTCTGGCCCAGATGTGTCCATGGCTGGTTTGCACACATTTGCCTCATGACAGCTCTCTCCTTTACCTTCCGAAACTGGTTCCCAGTGCACCCTTATGAGGTTTTCCGTCCTTATCCTTCCCTTGTGAGGTTGAATCAGTAAGACTGTCCTAGCCTGCTGTCCTAAAATGACTGAGTGTCCTTGATCATGTTAGTGGTACTGTAGTTTCTAACTTTTTCATCCATTTCATAACCAAGTAACCAATATTGTTTATCATATGGCAAGGTAGGCTTTCATGGACTGCTTTATATGGTGTAACTAATCCTTGTTATCTTCCACTGGAAAAATTTTGTCAGGTAAAAATTTCAGTTCAGTCAGGTAAAAATTTACAGTTAAAATTTCATTTTATTATTTTAAGATCTGCTTTGTGGATCATAGTAATGTGTGGCCATACAGTAGGTGTGGATCTGTCACACCAGCTGCAAGCAGAAACCCTTGCTGGTCCCTTGCCCTTATTACCATTAGGTTTGATTCTGTTTCCCTGGCAGCTTATACCAGCCTTCTGCACCCTTCTGGTTTTGGTAATGAAAATATTTAATAAGGTTCAGTTGACAGCTCCATGGGCTCTTCTCATAGCCCAGTGCTTCCAGGCAAGTTGCAAGTTTCTTCATCACTGCCAGTTCCTCTCTGTCTTCCTCCCATCTCCTGCTTTAACTAACTTCCTATGGCACTGTCAAATACTTCACTGAAATCCAGACAGACATTTTTCTTGGCTACAAAACTAGCTATATTTAGAAAAAGAGACACATCTGGCTGGTCTGGCATGATTTATTTATTTTGCATTTGATCCAATTTTTCATCTACCTCTCTTGCTTAATTTATTTTATCTTTAAAATTCTGAAGTTTCATATAGTACTGCTTTGTCAGGAGTGCAGTAGCTTGGGTCTGCATATTATATATAGACATACAAGGTATTTTGGCATAGTCTGGGGATTTCCGTCAGTGTATTAAAACTGTCGTGATGCTGGGCTTGATTTTTCAAATGTCTTTGAATGCTTTCGAGTAAGATGGTGTATGTATATTCCCTTCATTTTGCACTCAGCCGTGTCTTAAATATGTTAAGTTCTTTGAATTGTGTCTGTGATTCTCCTGTCACAATATCTCTTTTCTTGTGCTTAATTATGTTTTTCTTACACATTCAACAGTTTCATTCCCATTCAGAAGTGAAATAAGTATTCACTTTATTTTGGGGACTACTGTATCCTATTTCTTACCTTACTGTCTCATTATGTGTTTTGTTTAAGTAATCTTACTGGTTTATTTGGTTTATTTTGAGTTATATTAAGTGTTTTTATACAACTCTTGAGGTATAACTCAGTTTGACTTTTAGTAAAAACAGTTTTTTTTCTGTGCATTTTCTTCTCACCAAAGCAGGGGGTAATCCTTGAACATCCCAGGTTTTGGGGATGTTGCTTTTACAGGGCTGATGTTGCTTTATTTTAAAGCCTTGGCTGAGAGATTGTTGTCTCTGAGGTAGAAATGGAATTCAGCTTTCCAGGACTATTTTGAAACAGTCTGTGTTGCATTTCTGGCCTCCTGGAAGCAGTTGGCAAAGCTCCTACTGACTCTGATGGAACAACTGTTTGCCCTGAGAGTTTTTTGACATTAAGTCCTAGTAAAAAAAACTGGTATTTAGCATGAATAACTCCCAAACACCCACTAGGGATATTAAATTAGTCTCCATGTTCACTGCCTTCTTGTATTTGGAACGTCATAGGTTATCAAGAAACCGAGAACTGATAGCAGTGTTGGTTAGACAGCATTAAATAAAGGTATTTATGTGAGTATTATGTGTTTTTAAAAAGTACTTGTCTTAACCTAACCTGCAAATTTTCTCACATGCTTTTATATTGAAAGAGAGTTTTAAACACGTATCTTCCTACACATTTAAGTTCAAAGTTGCAAGATAAATTTTCAGTTTTGTAAACTTTCTGAAAATATGATGAATTTTACACGATATAAGCCAGACCTAGTAATAAATAAATCACTCAACTGAAAATTTTGGGTGCTCCAAGTCCTATTCAGCTTTCTTCTAGACCTCAGGTAGATCTAAAATTCCCAGTTGTTTTGTAGGCCGCATTTCAAGCTGGCAATGACTGATTATGGAGCAACAGCCTAATTAGGCAATCAGTTTTATTTGGGTTTCTGAATAAAATGTAGTACTGTCCTCCCTGTGTTTGAGGGTCTAGGTCTATAAATACACAGCTCTGCAAATGCTCTACAGCTGGAATGCAGAGTCAGCAATTTGCAGGACTGGTTGGCATCATTTGCTGTTTTCCTTAGGTAAGCTACTAATACCAGCTTGAAATAAATATACTCTAACATCTTCATTGCAAATCTGTTCTTCCCCAGATACCCTTTTCCTGGGTGGCAGGAATACCTAGATATGTACACCTCAATGCTCTCCATGTTACTGCAGGTCTGTTAGGGGCCATTTTTTTTTCGTTGGTATAAATGAAACCAGCCATCAACTGGTTGGTGATTGTAACCTGACTTGGTAGCTGTAAACGCTGACACAGCGTGGGATCTTCCACTCTGGTTTATGACCCCTTTTGAGTCCTTGCAGTAGACCCTTAGAGCCACAGAAGAGCCTGGTTTATCACAGGGTGAACACTGGAGAGCTTCTTAGTAAAAAAAAAACCGGAACAGCAAAAAAATCAATCCAAAAACCAGGCACAGAGAGAGTCCACAGAGAGCTTCTCTGGCGGTGGAGTTCCCTTGCATACACAGCCCTTTGTAAATCACAGTCATCCTCTTTCCAGCCCACACGTGACCCCTCTGCTCAGGCACAAAAATCAATAATAAACAGTAAATGAATAACGAAAGGCCTGCCAACCAAAATCTCTCTTGTTTAATTTTATGTTTCTTTTCCTTTTCTAATCTAATGTGACAGAGGAGCATTAAAGGGAACAGCATGCCAGGAGCCATGCAATTTTATGTAGCCTTTTCTCACTAACTCCTTTGTTTAAGGAGCAAGGGGGCTGGTGGTGGCTCAGGGGGCCATCAACCCCTTGCAGGGCCCCGCACAACAGACACTGGGGGCTCAGCCCTTCAGGAACTTTCTCCTTGCACAAGGATCAGAAACCCCTGATGCCTGATGGAGGTTGCGATGTGTCTTGGGTGGGACAGGATCTGCAGTTCTCTGGATGTTTATTTTTGTATGGCATCAGCGCTGGATAGCTGTGCCTTTGGTCTGTAAGGTGAAAATAAATTTGTGTTGAACGTATCTTCTCTCTTCCTTACTATAGTGTTAATTTGTTTGGCATATGTATTTTAAGCATGCAGACTGGAATTCTATACACAGAGTAATGTTTTCCCAAGGACTTGTGGTATTTCATCACCTAGATGCTTTAGTCAGCCATTAGTTTACTTATTAACATGTACTTATTTAAATACTCTTTGTAATAAGTATAGTAGTAAACTAGAATGCATTTTGCTAATGATAAGAAAATCATTAAATATCTGATATATAAAACGTGTATCTAAAATGGCACAATATCCTTTTATTCATACACAAGTGTAATTCTGTACAGGGCATTGTGGCCATTGGTTTTGCAGGAAGTTAAGGCTGTCAGTTTGGAATACAAGTTAATATTAATGAGAAGTGTGAGAACACCATAAAACAATAATAAACTAAAAATGTATGCCAGTTCAAACAAACGTAGTTACAGTGTGTTTGCTCTCTCTGAATGCTGTAGTTCAGCAGGAGGAGCATTGGCTGACTCAAGTCCCCAACATTGCTGCTCCAATATGGGTGGGTCCCTCTGGTTGGGAGAGCACAACACTGCGTGGCAGTAGATGGGAATGGTCTGGTGTTTGAATTCTGTTCTTAATTTATAGTGAACAATCTGTATATTTATTTACAGGGACAGTTAACATTACCGTTTGGCAGCTTGCAGATAAATTAGTTAGAAAGGACTCATTGCATTTGTTTATGAAGGGGATAAAATTATACTTTCAATTCAGCAGATGTTTATCATGCAGAAAACTAACTAGAACGCAGTGTACTTGCATTTGAGCCACTTCCATTTCCTAGTGGTTGCTGTTCAGATGGGAAGAGTAAGATTAGACTTTTGTTCTACGTTACAGATGTGTAGGTGTTTTTTCCATTCTTTTTGCTAGTTGCCTTCTTATCCTTTCTTTAGTGCTTGAGCTGGGCCTTGCAGTGTGCCTTGCCCTGTGCAGTCTTAAACAGGCTTTCCATTTGATACGCAGTAATGTGGGCAGAAGTGGAAAAATCCATGTCCAGTTTATGCACTAGAGGGCATCCTGTTAAAGATGCAGGAGGCACCCAGAGACAAGGCAGCTGCAGTCTGTGGGAGACAAATGTAGTCTGAAAAAACCTCAGGTGTGTTTCTGTCAGGGACCTAACAAAGGGACATCATCAGGTGCTGACAGTGGATGTATGCATTCAGAGACACAGCCATGTGCAGCAATCTTGTGAAGGGACCCTCCTTACTCACAAGTGGAGATCCATAACCATCATTGTTTTGCATCAGATTATCTGCAGAAGGGAGGTACTAAGTCAAACAATAGTCATGTAATAGGTAAGAAGTATATTTGTAAAGCTACCCCACAACTGATGTGGCTGTAAGGCAGAGTCACGTCCCACCCTGGACCTTCACAAATCTCTTTGCGAGGTGGTCCTCCAGATTTGCTTTTAACGGGTCAGATGAAAGTTGAGGTCTTGGGCTTTGGTAAATCAAAGCAACAACAGTGACCAGTAAAGCCAGACTATCTTAAGTGGGACAGAAAGTGGAAAATGAAAGACTAGAAGACTAATTGTTAAGATGTCTTGTGTTTGTCTTCCTGAAGTGATTATCACAAAATGAGGTAGACTTCGAGTTTGCAACAGTTGTGGTGATGGATGGTAGATCTGTGGCACTGTGTGCCAGTGCTCATGTAGACTGGGGACTTCAAGACAATGGGGACAATTTGCATTGAAACTGAGGAGAGAACTGCTGCCATCCTGCCTGCCTTTGCTCACCCCACCGCCTCCACTGATAAGGTCACGAAGCACTTTGACAGATTTTCACTGATTTTTAAGGCTCTGGAAGACTGATGCGAGTTTATCGGTCAGTGCAGGGCCCTTCCCTGCCCACCCCAGCAGCTCCCCCTGCCCCACAGCCTGACCCTCAGCAGGATGCTGTCTCTGAAGGTGGATGCAGAACATCTCTGCACCTGCAGCCCTTCCCTGGCCTTTCCTATGGAGCCCATTGTGAGCACAGCCTGACCTGAGCCTGGCTCTGGCAGGCTTGTTTGGTACCAACAACAAAATTTGCTTAATTTCCTCAAGGTTCAGCTCTTCCCCGGTCATCAGGAGACAGAAGGAGACAGATCTCATGTATCATCTGTCTTAGCATTTGTGTGTACGTTCAGGTGTGGTTTTTGTTGTTGGTCTTGTATATGCACAAACAAATTAGAACAAATTAAAAGTGGTGGTTATTTTATTTTTTTTTCCCCCCCGAATAGACCTGATCCATTCAGGCACCTTGGACATTGATGCAAGTCTTTAAAAATGATCCCCGTGATTCAATATAATCTTTATTTAAAAAAAAAAAAGAAAAAAAAGAAAGAAAGAAAGAAAAAAAAAAAGAATATGTGTGCTGGACATTTTTTATCTGGGATTTGTCAGGAAAGAAGTCATAGCTTTACTTTGGCACTTATGTCTGCCTTGCTAAAAGAACCTTATAGAAGATTGTTCTTTCGTAAACAATTTTTTTTTTATAAATCAAATCAACTCAGCTCTAATTCTGTTCATTTTGTTGTCCAGTTGCTTTATGATCTTCCTCTGGACTGCCATTGATATTTTGTTTATACACAGTAGCATAATTTAAAAATATGGTTATATAGGTGGTTGCAGCTGCTCAGACAGTTAAAATAAACTCTTCAGCATCAGGTGCTTCTGGAATACCACACATCTGCTTCATTGGGATTGTATCCATGAGTCTGTTTGGGGAGTTTCAACTAGATTTGGGCTCTGTTTTTTATATGGCTGTGTATTAAATGCTAGTTCCCAGCTTTATATGTTCCATCTGGACAGACCAAAGATAAATGTAAGCAATAAAAGGTGAAAAATAGCATTGCAGGTATGGCTTAGAATAGGTTACAAAGTGCTGAGGAGGTCTTAGCATTTTATAATGCCAGGTGTCCTCCTGCTGTGTGGTTATTAAGTTGATCTGTGTGTGTGGCTTGCTTTAAGTGAAGGACTGCCTCAGCTAAGGAGGCTTATAATGAGGAATGTTAGGTAGAAGCAATTTGAATTCTTAAATTTTTAAATTCTAAAAGTACTTTTGTAAGAGCACTCTCAACTGTGTTGTATTTTTGTGAGAGATATTCATAAATGGAACAAAAGTATTTGCTGATGTCTGTCAAGGCAGCAGCTTAACTAAGATATTAGACTGATTTTAGAGAGGATACAAGAAAAGGGATATGTATGTATGCCATGAACTCACATTGAATGTCAAGGGTGTAGGGACAGGAGTTTGCTTCTGGTGAGTCATCTGCTACATCTCTTCACATAATACATATTTCAGCCTTGTGCTTTCTTACATTTAACATGGTATAAAGTGTCAAGTTAACTGGAAGGGCAGTGACCTTGAAAGAATAGCTGCCTCAGTAAACAAGCCCTTGGCCCTTCCTTAGCTTACCACATTTTTAAAATGCCAAACAAAAATGGTAAGGTCAGAAAAATTAAAAGAATTTTACATTTTAAGTTGCATCCTATGGAAGTACACTGAAAAGCCAAATTCATCCGACTGTAATGTAACTACTGAAGGTGAGCAAATGTGATAAATGAGTGCAGCTTACTGTGTATTAGCTAGCATACATGTGCTCAGAACTAGGCTGTCTGCTTTCATGGAAGAAGTTCTTAGACTGAAAATAAATAGGCAGAAAGGATGGGGTTTAATTGTCATGAAGGTTCATTTCTAGTTATCAGACATAGGAGTTCACTGTGTCACTCTATAGGGGGAGTAGGAAATGATGCCTAATAAGCTGGAAAGTGGCATGCACAGATTACCTAGAAGCACTGTCTTCATTATCCCAACAGTGATTTTTTTCTCTTTTTCTCTCATGCAATATAATTTATGCCCATTTGTAGTATGCCTGTAAAATCTCAGTGGAGGCAAAATCTTAACATTCTTATTCCAAAGGCAAATGAATCCCTGGCTGTTACATAGTCTTGAGCTGGGAGTGTGGAGATTGAAAAAGAAGTGAATTGTGGCTTGATTTCTCTCAGGGTGAAAGCCAATGTAATGGCAAACTGCCATTGCCCACCTGACTTGTGCAGCAAAACCAGGTACACATATATGTACCTGGCAGGACAAAGTTATTTTGGCTCCAACACCTTCTCCCCACGGTGTTTTTGCTTGGTTCTGTCTGCAAACTCCATCCCTTAGGCAGGGCTGGTGCGTGGGTTGACTGCTGTGGTGCTGGGCCAGCAGAGCTTTGGGGGTTACCCCAGGTAGGAGAGCAGTGACATCAGGCTTTGGCAGTGACAAAGCACTTTAACACTTGACCTGCAGCCAGAAATACCTGTCAGACCACAGCCTCAGTCTTGCGTTTGCAGAATGTCACATAGCTGGTGTAAACATGAGTGATTACAGAGCTAACTTGTGCAGAAAAGACAGCCTCCTGTTCAAACATAATGAATGCGTGTTGAAAACCTCTTCAAGTTAGTCTGGAAATCATCAAGCAGTTTCCTATTATCTGTAAAGCAGAGTTTTTAAAAGTGTTCTTGGTATTTTTGAGCAGCATGGGGTTTTTGTGTGGCCTAATACGCTGTGCTCTAGAAACTACACAGAACGTTGAAACCTCTGTGGTGGAGTCACTCAGGGCATTTCTAGTGTTGTTTTGGGGAAGGTGGGAGGTTGGTTATTTTTTGGGGAACTGTATTTTTTTTTCCCCTGAGAATAGGTAATACCAGATCGAGCCACCAATGTAAATTTAATCTTAGTGAGCAGATGCCTATTGTAATCTTCCACTCCTTCATCCTCTACTTTCACATACAGGTTTGCCACTTGACTTTCCTTTTGTTACTTTTCTGAGTAGTCTTAAAATTCCAATTTGGAGTTTTGCTAGTTGTTGACTTCAGCATCATCTTTTCATAGTGACTGTTGCAAGTAAATTAGGTATTTAATGTATGCTTTCTCATATAGTTCTCAATTTGTCCCTTGTTTAATGGAATGGTTGCTTTTTTGCCATTCCTGTTCTGTATTCTATATGCATGTACAGTATCTCTTCTCTTTTAGCTCTTATGGGGCCTAAGTAATACCATCGGGTTTTTTTTCATCCTACAATTTTTATTCTTACTACTGCATCTCTCTATGACATCTTTTTTTTATACAGTGTTAGTACTCATAAAGTATTTGTGAACTACAATATGCACACAAGATTATATATTTTATATTCTTTGACATTCCTAACATTGTATTTGATTGGCTGGTTTGGGTTTATTTTGCGTTTTTTTTTTTTTTTTTTTTTTTTTTTCCCTGTCTCTGGCTGCAGCTGTTCATGGATTCTGTTGAACAGTGTACAGCAAAGCTCGGATTTTCATCTCAAGTCTATTGCTCTACATGGGAGAGAAGAAAATGTAGTCATTGTGTTTTAAATTTAGTAACTTCTAGTAATTTTGATGATTGCTACGATCACTTTTCCGATTATAAATAAACCACATTGTTTAAAAATATTTTTGACTAGACTGAATTCTGTCCCAAAATTGGAACAGGCTGAGGAGAGTTTGGGAAAGAAATTATGGTCAAGTTTTTGCATTCTTAACCGTAAATGGAAACAGAAGGGCATTGACTGACCAGAAGCTTTAATTTTACAGCTCTTGTAGCTAATAGAAAACATTATTTACTAAAAATGCTGTCAGATTTAGTTTGTCATGCTTTGGAGCTGCCTCTGGAGCTCTTTAGGTGGTTGAAATCTCAGGCAAGGCCTCTGTCTGATGGTCCTTGGGCAATGTGGGTAGTGCTGAAAGCTGGATGTGAAGAGGTGTCCTCTGGTGCAAGTGAAAGTGGTAAACCCAGCACTCCTGTCACTGGGAGAGTAAGGCCAAGCTGGCACTTGTCAAGCACCATGGGCTGTTGCAAAGCCAATTTCAAGTCATTGAAAGCAAAGTCTGAAGAATTAATTGTCTTCCTTGTCCAAATTGCTAAGAAAAAGCTGCAAAGTCTGGTAAGTAACAAGGTGGTTAGTTGAGCTGAAGGAGAGGTAGCCAGGAAAAAAAAACCAAATCCAGTCACTGTTTTTTCCTAGCCATCCTGAATCCATGTACTTCCATGGACTAAATTGACTGTACAGCTTATTTACTCTATTAAACACAATATATGTGTTGGTATGTCACTTCAGATTTCTTGTCCTGGGACCAGAACACCTTTCCTCTGAGGAAAGGCTGAGAGGGTTGGGCTTGTTAAGCCTGGAGAAGAGAAGACTCCAGGAAAGCCTTCTTGATGCCTTTCAATATATAGAGAGGGCTTCTGAGAGACAGAGACTTTTTTCCAAGGCCTCATATGACGGGGCAGGGGGCAGTGGTTTTAAACTGAGAGAGGGTAGGTTTAGATTGAACATAAAGAATATATTTTTTTACAATGAGGGTGGTGAGACTCTGGAACCTGAGAAGATTGCCTGAGAATCTGAGAATGTCCCATCATGGGAGGTGTTCAAGGTCAGGTTGAATTCAGCTTTGAACAACCTCCTCCAGTGGAAGTTGCCTCTTCCCGTTGCAGGGGTGTTGGACTAATTGATCTTTAAAGGTCCTGTCCAACACAAACCATTCCATGGTCCTGTGATCCTGAAATTGTCCTCTTTGGAAAATGTTTACAACAAGGTGCCAAAAAGTGTTTTACAGTGTTGGGAAATCAGTGATAATGGTCGATGTTAAAAGCTGAATGTTGTAAAGTCATACACAGGAACGTTTCACTTTCCTAACAGGATCTTGAGTGTGTATTGTGGTTTTGTATGACACAGACATTTGATGCATTTTTTCCATTACTACTTTTCTCTAAAGCCAAGATTTAAGACCTTTTATGAACTACTTGCTACTTCTTTTATGGATTTCAAAGAGTCCATTTTCTTGGAAGATATTTCCAAACAGTAGATGTATTTGAAAAACTCTGCTTCTCTATCTGAAATCAGTATGTAGGGCTCTATACTAGGTTACATTTGTCTTCTTTCTGCTGTTGTATTGTTAACATTTTTTCATCTGCAGTGTTAACCAGAAACAGAAACTTAAGGAATGTCTGTTAAGTTTTTTTATTTATTTACAAGTCAGTGAGAAGCTCAGGAGCTTTTAGGCGTGCTTGTAACCATGTGTGAAATATCCCCATATAAAGTTATGAATTCCGTTCTGGTGTAGGCAAGCAATTATTAGTTGTTACTTGTGTTCTGGTTCACAGCATTTCTCTCTCAACACAGATGTGATACTTCATGGACAGTCAGGGCCAGAGGAGGTTTTCTGGCACAGCACATCTGAACTCAACAGCTTTTCCCTACAACTGTGGCAGTCATTTTCTGCCAGTGAGGCCTAGAACATCTCCTTTTGCAATTAGGCAGAAACGTGCCCTGTGAACTGCATGGACAGCAAGAGAAATGCCTTTGAAAAAAAGGAGATGGCATTGGAATAGAGACCCTTTACTCTAGCAGTCAAAAATCAGAAGATGTAAGAACTGTTGGATTTTGGGGGTTTTGGTTAAACCCAGGGCTTTAGGATGGGATAAGGTCCAACTGGTAGGGTGCATTTGATTTGTGGTTTTTGTCATGGTGAGACATTTGTAACTAGAAACACTTTGGGTTTTTCAGACAGTTTATTTGGATAGATTGACTCATGTAAGTACAAGTAGGGCAGTGACAGGTCCATACCCCTTCTCTGGGAGACATCTGCCATCAGTGCCTGGGGGCTACAGGATGTCATGTCTTGAGCCCTGAGTCTAAGACTACAGGATTCTGGTGGGAAAATAAGGTGAGATTGTGTTCATTAGTGATGACAAATAGATTTTCTGGGGGAATCTAATTGCAAAAATAACTATGGAGGTGAAATTGCTTTTCTTACTTAATGTCCTTTTAATACTGACATGGAAGGTGAGTATCCTTGGGAGCTCCATGGCCATGAAGATGAATATTCTCTTGTCCTCCGAGTACAGCAGGTACTCTAACAAAGTCTGGCCTATGGATGTGTAAGGTATAGACAAAGGCACTGATACTGTTTTCTGCAAATACTTCATGTCAAGTGCAGTGTATTCTCTAAGAGAAATTAGGTTCTTTTCACTTGGCAAATTATGTTGTCAGCAGGGCAGCAAATGCTACAGCATTTGAACCTCAGACTGTTCATGATTCTGCCCATGTTGCCTCTGTTAGGCCAGTTTCAGAAAGCAGTGTGTTAAGAACCTTTTAATGGTGCTGAGAGAAAATGCTTAGTACAGGTCTGACCACTGTGTGTTTTGATTAACACTTGTTTTTTTACACAACTTTCTTAACTCCAGGGTGACATTATCCTGTTACTTTTTTTTTCTGAGTGGTCTGACCTGCTCACAATGGTGTTAGTAGCTCATATCTCACTGGCTTCAATAGGTAAAAGTTCATGGCAGCATGAACAAACAGTATGTTTTCATGTTTGGTCTTGATTGAATTTGTGGTTTGATACTACACTGTGTGCTTTTAATGGTTTTGTGTGAAAAATAGCAGCATAACTTCTATTATTTCACATACAGAGTATTCCTACTTGTTTTAGAAGAAAGCTTAAATCACAGCAGTGAGCGAAGCTAAAGTAATAATGCAGCTTAAGGAAAGAAGAAATGTAGCAATTCAGTGAAAATTTATTTGCAGTAGTATCTCCTATTTCTCCCCTAGCTGCATACAGAAAGGTACATTTAGTCAATAAAGTATCTTATTACCTGCAAGATCCCTAAGTGCAGTTGAGAGAGTCATCTCTTTTACATTATCTGGCAGGAGCACTTTTATACCAAAGTATAATGCAGTATGCAGGGAAAAGAGAATAGTTCCTGATTGTCACTGAAATATCCTGCACAGACTGATGGGGTAGCCCCATGGCCTTGGCATTTATAAAAGCTTAATTTACAAAACCTTAAAATTTGAACCTAACACTTCAGACCTGCAGTCTAACCATCCATATCAGTGGCACAAAACACACCTTTATTTACACCTGCTGTGGGGAAAAAAAAAGGAGGAATGGACTTGTTTGTTAGAAGTACCAGGCATTTAACTCACTTTCTGTATGTGTATGATGTGCTTTTAAGTAACAGGGAACTATGGCATAGGAGAACTTCTCTTTCTCCATCTGGGATAAAAAGCCTTCCTTAGTAGAGTGGGCTTGTTGGGATCAGTGAGCATTTGTTTGTTTGAGGATGCCAAACTAGATTTAGATCTTTATTACCCCCTACTAAATATTAAACTTCACTTATTTGAAAACCTAGGAGGTCTGTCATGCTCCTAGCAGGGACAACATAATTGACATGTTTATTTCAGTAGTTGACCAGCGATGTGCCTGTGAAATGTGGTGTCCGTTTCACACAGCTGTCCAGTTGTTTATTAGTGCTATTTCAAAGAGTCACTGTTTAGCCTATTTTTTTATATTACTGCAGTTTTTTATTATTGCTGAGATTTTGAATTAAGAGCTCTGGACACTTGCTAATAGAAAACTGCTGGGTTTTATTCTTTTGCTTTACTGAATCATATTTCCTGTGAAGGGGATGAAATATTATGGAAATGATGACTAAGAACATTTGTCTTAAGATATATTATTCTGCATTCTTAACCATGGGATTAAAAATAAACTGTCTACTGAGGAAAAAATGTTGGGTATGTTCCAGTTTCACAACAGAAATCGGGGTGGGGTCAGATGCTCTATTTGGGCTGAAAAGGAAAAGTGCAGAGAGGTTGCATAAAAGGCATTTAATAGAGGGCCAAATGAGAAGTCCAGCTGAATGTATTGCAAAAGAAAAAAGTTAAAAGACTTTATCAGTATTTCTGAAATTTGGTGTAACTCTATATATAACTGGAAAATGAGATTTGATAGATCGTAGAGTCATAGAATGCTTTGAGTTGGAAGGAACATCTTTAGGATGTCCCTTAGGGAAGGTCATTTACTCTGACCCCCTTGCAGTGAGTAGGGATATCTTTAACTAGATCAGGTTGCTTGGAGCACCATTGAGCCTGACCTTGAATGTCTCCAGGGATGGAAACTCCACCACCTCTCTGAGAAACCTGTTCCAATTGTTCACCACCCTGATAGAAGAACTCCTTCCTAATATCCAGTCAAAATCTACCCTGCTCAAGTTTAAGACCATTGCCCCTCATCTTAGTGCTACACTCCCATGTGAAGTCCCTCCCCATCTTTCCTGTATGCCCCCTTCAGGTACTGGAAGACCACTCTGAGGTCTTCTCAGGAGTTTTCTCCTCTTCAGGATGAACAAACCCTGCTCTTTCAATCTGTCTTTGTAGGAGACGTGCTTCAGCCCTCTGGCTATTTTTTTGTGGTCCTCCTCTGGACCCGTTCCAGAAAGGTCCATTTCCTTTATGTGTTCAGGGCCCCAGAGCTGGACACAGTACTCCAGGGGACGTCTAACCAGAGCAGAGCAAAGGGGCAGAATCACTTCTCTCAATCTGCTGGCCACACTTCTTTTGATGCAGCCCAGGATGTAATTGGCCCTCTGGGCTGCAAGCATGTATTGTTGGCTCATGTCTGTTTTTTTGTCCACCAGTACCCCCAAGTCCCTTTCCAAAGGGATGCTCTCTATCACATCAACCCCCAGCCTGTAATGATAATGAAGATTGTACTTACCCAGGTACAGGACCTTGCACTTTGCCTTGTTGAGCCTCATGAGATTCATATGGGCTGACTTCTCCAGCTTGTCTAGAACTCTATAACCAGATTAATTCTACTTCAGACTTTTGTTTTTTTTAATGTTGCTATTTTGAGTCTTAGCTATTCTGTGTACTGAGGTCATGATACAGAGAATGAAGTTAGTCTGAGGGTAGAAAGCCATAATTTGATAGGTCCCTTTTCAATTGTAATATAGGAAGAAACTCTTCAGTGAGTGTTGCAGAAGATGCTTTGGTACTAAGTGCTTCTAGCTTTTGGACATAATTCAGCCTGTGGTTTTAATCCTAAACCTTCATAATTTGTATGATTTGCACCGGCATGAACACACAGACTTCTCTGGCTTCCACAGCATTCAACTTGAGTATTAGTGATAAGAGACACTGGTAACAAATGATGTGGGTATGGGTCAGTGATACAGGTGACCAGCTGGACTGGTTGATGTCTCCGAAACAAAGTTTTTTTGTATTTCCTTCCATGTCGTCACACGTTTAAATCCTATTTTCAAAAGTGATGTGACTTCCTAGGAAAGCCAATGGTATTTGAATAATGAAGTTCCTAATTAACTTTTGGAAAAGACCACTTGGGCTTCTAAGAGTTGCAATGATGTGGCTGAACCAATATTTAAATAAATAAATGTAGGTAAGACATGGAATGTTTTTCACACCATAGGAAAAGCACGAAAAACAATAGTGAAAAGATGAATGACAGAACAAGAGATTACCACATGCAAAGCACATGTATGCAATACAGTTCTTTTTTTTTTTTTTCTTTCAAGCAAAATGCAGTGGTAATGGGTACATATAAAGATCCTACAGAAATGAAACTAACTTTGAGTGGTGTTTTGGACTTTCTGCCCACCAAAACAAAACAATGTGAAATGATAAAGGAAAACAGAGGCCCCGTTAGGAGATGGGTCTGGCTGGTCTGGGCAGTCCATGCTGGTGGCTTCACACCTCTGCTTTGCCTGGCCCTGAATCTGTTGAATTGGGGTTGTGAAAAAAGGTAGATTGAATGAATCTGGTGATGAAATAGAGTCAAGTCTCTGGTCTCTCTTACCCCAGGCCAGTGCTCTGACCAGGGGTCCTCCTTGTTCCTCCTGGCCTGCAAGCCTGTCTGGGCTTGCCTGACAAGGTGTCACTGAAATTTATGTGCTTCCATGAAATATCTTGATACAGCTGAAAAGGAAGCCAGGAGGAAAGTCTCTCCTTGCTCTTCTAAGGAGACAGTGAATTGGAGGCTACTGAGGGATATTTGTTAGAATTAGTCTTATAAACCTGTTATAGTGTAATCTATGCTTTCCTTTCTGTGCAGGCTACAGCTTTCCTGCTCTAAGGATTGTGAGAAAGCATAGAGCAGTTCCAGATCGAAAGAAAAGCGGTGTCTGTGAAATCCTGTTCTGGTATGAATGCTGAGAAAGATTACTTGAAAAATATGTGTAGGAAGGAAAATAAGAGTGACCATTACAGATAAGAGGAAAAGTCTAATTCTTAAAGGGACATAAACTTTACCACATGATAGGGAAAGTTAAAGAAAGAACCCTGAAAAAATATTTGGAAATACTAGATTGCTTTTTTTCTTAAACAGTGAAGCTTACAGTGCTGGCTGCATGACCGTCACCATGTTCCCTTCCCACTGACAGATCTGTGAGATTGCACACAGAAAGCACTTAAAATTCTTCTTCATGCTTTTGTTTATTTTTTTTCTTCTTTTTCTTCTTTTTTTTTCTGTCCTTTTTCAGCTTTCCCTTGAATTTACAGGTAAGATCAAGCTTGGTTTTTTAATCATTAGCCTTTTAAGGCCAATGCAGGCAAAAAAGCATTGCTCCTCATCACTTCAGCTGCTCCTGGGAGTTTGCTGGTGGTTGAGGTTGAATGTTTTTATTTCTGTCTGCTGGAATCTTGGGAACTTTGCAATGCAATATTGTTCCTGGCATGGAGCAATGAATGTGATCCTTACCGTGGGAAAATTCCTTTGACAGCCGTGCTGGTTCTGAGGAGTTTTGTTGTTGATGCTCTCTTCGGTCACAGGATGTGGCTCAGGCAGCTGCGACTGCACCGTGAGGAGTGGATGATGCTCACTACCATGTCACTCACTTGCCCTTCTCCCATGTCCTGCTGTTCATCCTGTGTCTTCACACCTCAGTGTGTCCTGACTCTGTCTCTTTGCAGTGTGTTTTGATTGCCGGTCTCTGGCTTTTCAGCAGAGCTGGGTCCCTCAAGTACAGCTCTGCATTGAAATCTCATAGAGATTTTAAATAAAATGGTATTGTAAATCCAAGTACATCTGTGTAGCAGCAAAAGCCTTGGCTGACCTGGGAAATAACCCCACTTTGTCACGTGGATTCCTGTCACACAGCAATACAGTGATAATCAGTGTGGGCTCTTCACTATTTGCTGGAAAGGGCTTTGTATTGCACTGTGGTGATGGTAGCCAGTCTCTAGCATAGGGCTTTTGTTAGCCTGTTATTTCTCAAACACTGCTTTTGCTGTCCTTTGAGTCCTGTGATGGTGGGTTTTGACAAGAAAAACTTTCTAGCTCCCTGACTAAGTAAAGTCAGGGATTTGAAAAAAATTGGGATAGTCAGGGCTGCTTCAGGTCAGTGGAGGTGGCCTCTGAGGCATCCAAGGAGGCCCGTAATATAAGCAGTTTTTTGGGAATAGGGTAAACAATGGTGGTTGATGGTGAATCTCTGGACCCTGGCAGGGCAGGTGCTTGTCCCCCAGTCCTTGAGTGGTCGCTAGTTCCTTGTGACTTCAAGGCTTCAGTTATGTCTATGTAAAGGGCAAGTGTTTGCCACATAAAAGAGCTAAAATCTATTACTGCAGGAGTGTATCTGAGCACTGTGTAGAGAGCACAGATTTGAAATTTGACAACCCAGCTGCCTATCTGAAGGTCTGAACCTTTTAAATAGAAACTGTTCTGGACATCTTGGGAAGCTGTTACCCAGGATAGGAGTCTGGAGAAAGGAGATGTACCAGGAGGCTCCCTGCACTCTGCTGTCAACGTTTGCATGTCAGTTGTGCAGGCTGAGCTCTTGAGAGATGTGGGATGGAAAAGGAAAGAGAAATGGTTTCTCTTAGAGTGTAGGAGCAATTAGGTGAAACTTTGAAAGGGCAAAAACCTTCTTAAGGTCCTGCTGACAGCTTGAAGACAGTAAATTCTATTCAATGATTAAATAAATAAATAGGTAAGAAAGGGCAAAAGAGTTAGAATGAGTGAAATAAGCCCAGTGAGTTTTCCCTCCGCAGTGGGAATTCAGACACTGCAGTAGATCCACCTTTGTAGGATCATGCTTCATTTCCCTGAACTACCGTGTGTCTTGAGACCAAATCTTGTCATTTGAAATTTAAGCAGCACCTTTAAATCTAGAGAACCTTATATTTCTTTTCAACCTTTATTCAGAAATTACTTCAGCCATATCTGAAATGAAAAAGGATGGCTTGTATTTTCCACAAGAACAGTACTCTTTAAAAATAATAGCTTATACTTAGTAGAAGTACTTAGTAGAAACTACTTTCTAGCCCACTTACTATGCAGTCCCCCAAAGTACATTATGGAAAAGTCCTTGATTCAGGGTATCAAAGGTTCTAATGATCTTTCCTTACCTGCAGAATCTTCAGAACTGCCTGATGCAATCTGTTTCATTAGGTCTGATGACAGGGAAATGTCTGGTTGTATGTCGTCCCAGCATGTTTTTTTTTCCCTTAGACTGCAGTTGAAAGAGTTACTTCTGCACTATAAGTCTACAAAAGAGTCCCATTAGGATTGCCATTTCTAATTTTTTAAAGATGCTACAAAGGGAGAGACTTTATGTGGCTTACAACTAGTATTTATTAATGTACATAAATCTATTTATTTTTAAACCTAGCTGTCTAATCTTTAGCATTACTGGTGTCTGAATTAGGTAAAAGTCATGGATTGTTTGTTAGTTTCCACTATAAAATACTTCTCAGAGAGATCTATGTTTATATATGAGTAGCTCTGCATTAGGAGAAGGCACGATGTGCTTTCAGATCCTTCCTATTCCTTAAAACTTGATTACTTTCTTGAGTATCTTTTTGCCTCCAGTGCAGTGATGGGCCGAATCCTTTTCTTACATCAGTAGGCTCGGACAAATTAAAGAAGTCTGAAAAATATTCATCAGCAAGGTTGAATTGCAGTTTGAGGTTAATTCCATATGCGTGTACAAAACACTTGATATTAGAAAAATAAAAACAACAAACAAACAAACAAAAATCTGCTTTAATTGACATTATAGAAATCAATTGGGTGAGGTGTTGTCCCTTGTTTTCATCTGGGGGACCTCAGGTTGAGATAGAAGAGTGTTTTGATCAGGAGATTGCAAGGAATGATGGAGTCTGGGCAAGGAAGGACTGGGATCTTTGAGGTGGACTGGATAATGGATTCCCAGTGGGGCTCAGTGGCAGGAGAAGAGGCAGCAGACGTATGCTGAAACACTGGAAATTTTGTCAGAACATGAGGAAACATTCTTTTGTCTGAGAGTGGTCAGACACTGGAGCAGGTTGCCCACATAGGCTGTAAAGTCTCCATCCTTGGAGACATCCAAACCCTAGGTGGATGTGACCATGCTGCTTGCTGCAGCTGAGCCTGTGCAACCTGAGGGTTTGGAGTCCCTTGCAAGCTGTGGTTCTGAGGGTTGATTTAAGAGACACTTAAAGCAGAAGATATGGAGAAGGCAGATGAGAGAGGAGAAAATTTTTCTCTGCTGTTGAGGGACTTGGCTGTGCACTGGGAAGGGCTGGGTGCTTCCCAAGGGAGGAACAAACCTGGTGCAGCAGAGCTCTGGGTTAGGAAGCATGGGGCAGAGGCAGGTGTGGTGCAGGACTGGCAAGATGAGGGCTGGGACCTGAGCTTGGCTGCGGTCAGGTAGGTGGAACATGTGGCCACATTGTACACATTTCATGTAACCTGGATTTTGGCTTCAGTACAGATCTTTGTACCTGGCTACCTTGCTCTGTTTGAACCGTCCTCAGAGTGTCGTGTGTCACTTCACCATGAGCTGTTTGCACTGTCTGTCACCCGGTCCCGTAGGTTTTTATTTAATTAGGTTTTGCTTTGTGCTTACTGCTAGAGATATAACAGTCCTTGCTTGTTACAAACTGATGAAACTCTCTGCTTTAAATAGGAAATACTAATAACAACATAAAATAACAGTTAAAAAGACAGATTTTAAAGAAAATAAATGCTTTAACTGCAGCTTGCTAACCAAGAAATTACCTCTTCAGAAAGCTTCTGCCCTGGAGACATCTCCTGGCTTTCTAGCTTAGCACATGCAAATCTACTGCGCTTTGTGGCAGAGCTGAACAATGACTGTGGGCTATTGCAAGTGAAATATTCCAGTTCCCTTTTGGGTTCCACAGTGAGTGTGGAGCGGGCATCTGACCACTGCCTGCATCAGCGCCAGCCCTTATCAAAGGACACATAGGGCACTTTTCAACAAGTAGTTTTTCATTCAAAATCTTTTATGTTATTTCAGAGCAAAATAAAAGTTTCTGGCTTTTTCTCAAGTTACATAAGTAACTGTATTTAAATTTATATTAATTAATTCTAGTAAATGACAATCAAAACTTGGTGAAGGGTCAGTTTGTTGATGAAACACAAATTCACGTATGCATTGCTTTCCTTTGTGTCTGTAATGCAAGTCAAACTGAGTGAACTATTTTTTACATAGAATATATTCTGTAAAAGTAATTGCTGAGGTAACAAGTAATTACTGCACACAATGAAAGCAATGTTCCAGAAGAGTCTTAACTTTCTGCACAGACATGAGAAAGATATTTGGCACAAGGGGCACATTGAGCACATGGTTAAGGCATAGTGGGACTTTCCACTAAGGTCTTTTCCCTGGGACCTGATGTTGCATGCCAAGGGAGACTGTATGCTTATAGCTGGACACTTGCTGTCACGTACTGTTTTCTTATAAGTACTTAACCCTTTGCATTTTCCTACCTGTAATGCTCTGTACCAGTTTCAGTCAAATGTGCAATAAGCAACAAGAAAAATAACGAAGCTTGAAAGTCTGTTTTTACCAGTTCATGAAGAGATGTGAGGGTTGAGATCAGGGAAGGTGCCGTACTTGACTGCGTCCATCCAGAGCACTGCTTCCAGTTGTGTTTGGTTTGAGCTGGAGAAAGCAAATTAATCTGTGCTCATTTGTGTTCATTTGGTTTGGAACACTTTTTTCTTGAGAATCTCAATTAAATAATGATGAAACTCTTTGCACAAGGTATATTTGTCATGCTGTTTGACTGAAATTTGAAGGACTGGGGAGCCTCTGCCCTTGGGGTGCCCGCTGGGGTCCTGCGGCGTGGCTGTGGTGGTGTGGAGCTGGCATTAATCAAAGCGAAGGCAGGAGGCAAGTTGCTCCTTGTGCTTGAGGTTGTGTTTTGGCCAACCACCAAACCAGCTACCACGAAGGATAAGTGGTGTCAAACACTACTTGTCTGCAGTGTAAACAGGGCCGGAGGCTAAAGTGGGTAAATAACAGTTGCTGACAACAAATAGAGCTGAGCAGAGCATGTAGCCATCTGAAGGCTGATGGGTTTCATGAAGAATCAAGGAAGGAGGCTCAGAGGCAATCTGCCTGCCCTGCTGTTGAGCAGAGTTGTATTCATGTGCTCTGCTACAAACTGAAGCTCTTCAGTATGGTTTGACAACTGATTAGGTAGCATTAAGTAAACCAATCAGATGCATTGAAAGGGCCACAGACCCTTTGACTTCACGGAAGGAATGCATCTCCATGCTTAAGTCTGTTAGGAGTAGGAATGTCTCAGTGGCTGGGGACAGTTACTGTTTGGTAAGTGACACCTGCTGATGTTATCTGCTTCGTGTATCTGCACATGCTGTGCTCAGAATGACCTTCCTGCCTGAGATGATGAAGTTGATAAACTCTGTGCCATCTAGGAGTGGACACAGGCCCTTGAATCTGTCATGATACTGGAGCCAGAGAAGTGGGGCAGTGCTTCCCAGTATTGAGACAGTGTTAAAACACTGTTGGAATGGAAGCGTGTTCAGCAGAACTAAACATCTGCTTTTTGGGTGACTTGATCGTGCTGAAGCCTGGGACTTGTTCAAGGGGAACTTGTGCCCACAGCAGAAGTCACAGTTCAGGGATCTACGTTTTTCTTCCTCTGGCCCTTGGCCCCAGCATAGCCTTCTTTTCCTATCTTTCCCCCAGAACTCCCAGACACACAGGAGGCAGTTCTATGCATATGTAGATGTCTGCATCTGAGCTGCTCAAGCCTGGCTCTGTGTATGCTCTCCCTGTAGTCAGAGGAGAGGAACAGGCACTACTGGGGGGTTGGTAGCTGCTGAACCAACAACAGAAATATTTGGAAAATCAGTGTTCTCTGATCATGCTGACAAGGCCTTCAATGGGATGTGGAGTTTGGGAGCTGCAATCACCACGTTTCCATCCTCTGCTTGTACTGTTGGAGTACAGCAGCTCTATAGGTACCATCACCACCACCTCTCCAGGAGACAGGGCAAGAAGGGGAATAGAAGCACCCTGTTCCTGGGCAGTGTGATGTGCTCAGAGGGAGGCCCACAGCTAGTACCAGCCTTTTGAGAAACATGAATAGTGTTTGTCTGATCACTTAATTGTCATAGCTAGGATCATAGTTCTACCATGGTCTTCATACATTGACCATATCTGGGCAAAAATGGCCTAAGCTTTAGTTACTGAGGTTTCTTCATGTTTTGGCAGCACAGTGTTTTGCTGTGAGAGGAACCCTGTGAACCAGTGCCTCAAGCTGCTAGTAAAGGGCTATGGTATGTCCTGAGTTCCCACATGGAGCTGGACATGGGATTCTCTGCAGTTTTTCTTTGTGACTCCATTCCTGGTGGAAAGGATGTTGGTGTAGTTGAATCTGTCATGAGGAGAGCAGATGCCACAGCCTCTTCCAGTCTTAACCAAGCTGCAAGTTAAGGAGGGCCTTGCTCTTGGATTGTTTTCTCTACTCTTAGAATCTCTTCTTTCTCAAGTAAAGCTACGGTAATTGAGTCATCCAAACATCTGCTGAATTTTGTGGGTTTTTTGCTTTTTTCTTTTCCAAGAAATAAATTTTTACATGTCTAGTCTCCTGGAAGCTGGGTGGAACCCCAAAAAAGAGCTGCTGGGACACCACCAAAATCTGCATCTTGGGAAAACTGAAATTCGTAAATGACTACGATTTTGCCCAGTGGAACTAGTGAAACAGTTTCCAGAAGTCTTGGTTTCTCCACTGATTCCACAACTGCCCAGCTGCAATGTCAGCTGATCCACTGTTACACACAAGAGTATCCACACAGGAAAATAAAAATAAAACTCTTGTTTGACATTTTTCCTGTGATTATATTATGGATTTTTTTATGTCTCCTGGTGAGTGTGCTCAACGCAGCACTGGCTCATCCAGCAGGGACCTTAGTAAGTTATCTCTTCCTTATCTAATTCCTTGCTGTCACATGCCACATGGGATATATTTGTTTATTTTATCCTTTGAGCTAGGGTTGAAATGGCTGGCAGGTTCCTGAGTTACTGAGCAAGACAGACACACAGAGCATGTTCGTGTGCAGAGCTAAATTCCTTTGGTATCTTCTTACACTGTTCTGTGGATATTCCCTTGCAGGCTTCTTAGTTTTTCCCATATGTGCAATAAAATAATTGCTATTTATTATGCCAGATTTAACGTTCTTACTATGTTTACTCAGACTGAGAAGTTATTTAAATTTGAACTTTCTTTCTCAACAACCAAACTTACCATGAAGTTTTGGCATTAGGTCAGACATTATTAATGTTGATTGTAATGTAGTGTTGGCAATGTCTAGTACTGCTCTAAATCTCTCTGGCTTTTCTTCCCTGCATATAAATTGGGTATTTGTGTTTTTTCTGGGGCACACATGTTCCCTCTGATGCCAGTTTGCATGCAGGCCTTAATCCTAATCTGTGGTGCCTCAGAGATGCATAAAAAAGATGCTAGTTTGTTTATAATCTGTTTTTTAATTTGTTATCCACCTCTCTTCCCTCTGACATTTGAGGCTTTCATGTGTACCTCATGTACAGTCCTGTGGCATAGGGTCTTGAAGACTACTGTGATATTAGGTTGCAAAAAAACCAAACCAAAATACTTCAGGTGTTTCCTCAGTGTAGAAAAGATACACTTTATTTCTTCTAATATTTTATTATTATTAAAATGCATTTAATTTGGATTTGTTGTATCATTTGCACAAGTGAGTCAACTATCACACTATGTTGGTAGCTCTTAGATATTTGTGGATAACATTTTTATGGCTAAAATGAAACAAGCCAAAAGATTAAAAGCAAACCAGCAAAACCAAAATAAAAGAGGTGAATCACCATCCTGATGTTTTGACAGTACTGTACAGAAGATGAGCTATAGTCTGCCACTTAAAAAATAATACTGCCTTATTTTCCAGCCTGGCACTGAATATTGGAAGGGAAGTGGTTGTTGAAAATGGAATGTTTATTCTGAATCATCTGTTGTAGAAATTGGAAATATCTTTCTGATCTGTTGCTCTGTATTCAAGTAGAGCCCAGGGGCCACTGCCAGAGGAGTAGATACTGTATTGCTTAGTATCTTCAGGCTCTGTCTCCTACAGAAGTTCCTAGCTCCTATGAGAAGTTAGGACCCCAAGCTTTGGAGTTTGTTCAAGATCATGTTGTTAACAAGGAGCACACACCCAGCCCAGATCCACAATCTCAGCCTTACCCTAGAGTTAAGTGCTTAAACTGGGCTAATTGCTTCTTACTGTCTCTCTTGTACACAATACTCTTTACATATTGCTTTCTGTGTGTAGTACTTTACTATTTCATAACTTCTGGAGCTTCATGTCCATCAGATGTATCCCAGAAGGGTGCCTGGGGAAAGTCAGAACACACAGAACTTCCTCTGGTAACTGCTGAGCGTCTCCTCTGGGCTGCCTCTGCTGCCCACAGAGAATGGCTGGCAGTAATCATCTGCAGAGCAGTGCTGAAGCTAACATCTTGGTTAAAATTGCAGTTGAAAGACATTGCAGTAATGTAATGATTAGCTATTACAGTTCATTGCATCTCTTTTTAAGAAAGCAATCTGTCTTTGGAAGTTCAGCTCTCAGATAAGGACCAACAGAGATACAGAGGGATTTTTTTGGTGGCAATATAAAGTAATTGTTCTTCAGTCTTGTAATTTTTGTATATATGTACATTCTTATGTTTACTCAAATAACTTAGGGGTGTCTAGGCATTATTTGGCTAAAATGATGCAGAAAAAGTATTCTGACATGAAATGGGGTTGCATAAATGCAGTATGGACTACAAAGAAACATTTGAAAAATCAGCACAAAAGCAAATAATAATGAAAAAACATTCCTGCAGTCAGTAAATCATTCTGGTCTAAAATCCACTTTGGATGTCAAGCAGGACGAAGGCTTTGACTCTTTTTCTCCCAGCAGGCTCCTTCCTTTCTGTGCCAGCACAGTAAGGGAACAGTGAGTTGCAAAGAGGGAATGCGGGTGGAAAACCTTGAACAGAAGGTGGTAAGAGCAGGCAATGAGGAGAACCCTGAGGGCTTCCAGACAGTTCAGGTGTTCCGGGGTATTTTCCACTGTCCAGATAGCCAGCCACCATGCTTTCCATGTCTGGGCTGTCTGGCATGGTCCTGGCTCTGCCGCCTTCCTCAAGCTCTGGGATGCTTTTCTGTCTCCCTTTGGGAATGTGCCAGCATTCCCACAAATGAAGCACTTCAGACATTTCTCTCCAGTGGGATGTGCCTTTTTTGCTCTCCTTGGCTCTGACTGTCATTTAATTCAAGGCACAGACCCCAGTGGACCCCCCCTGTCCTCCCACCCAGGCTGCCGTACTCCCTCTTTTTGCAGCCACAGCTCCAAAGGTGCTTTTTTCGGGAAAGCAGTGTCATTAGGTGTGGGAGGTGGGAGCCTGGTTGGAAAAAATATCCTGCAGATGGGTAATTGCTCACACCTCTGCAGCAGGGACTCATTCTTTTTTGTTGTTTTCTTTGTTTGTTAGTACCTGAGTTACATGGTCCTGTGGGATGAGAAGCTGAAGTTGTAATAGTGTGGTAGGTTCTCCCTGGTGTAACTGTGATGTCAACTTTTTTCACCAGAAACATTTGTTAAAATTATTAAAGGGTCAGTGAAGCTGAGCACAACAAGGCCAGGGAAAGTGTAAAGCCAAGGAGCTGTAACTGGGTGATATGTGCTGCTGTTTGGCTTCATTCTTCTCTAGAGCCTGAAAAAAACACCTTTTTCTTAGTGTCACATTGATCAATAATTGGTGTGGCAGCTGTTGGCAGAGCTGACAAAAGCTACAAAAGCTGGAGGTTGTCACAGTGTGGGTAAGTGGGGTCTTGCCACGTTTTGAGGAGGGAGCTAAAGTCATAGAGGAAAAATAAATCCCTTTGGGGGGTTGCTGAATAATATGGATTAACTGCACAGTCACTTGGAGATTTCCAGTAGCACCTCAAATGCATTACCATTTTTGACTTTTTAAAAAACTTTGAGTGTCCTTACAGAACAGGGAACTTGGAAAGCAAAGTTTAACTACTTAAAAATCCTTACCCATCTTTAAGAACAGTAAATATTATCCTCTGTTTCCCCTGCAGAGGGGACCTGTTTCCTTTCTCCAGAGGGAGATATGTGAGACCTCCCCCTGTTAAGGGGAGCTGCTCTGGGCAGTAGGGCAGGAGAACCTCACAGATGGGATAGATTTGTTTCCCGTTCCCAGAGTTTCTTTTGTGGAAAAGAAGGCTAAATTTTATATGAAATGTTTCTCTAGTTGCAATAGAGATTAAAGATTTCCAATTTAGTGGATCCACATAAAGCATGTGTACAATTCTGTCTCACTTGGTAGCTCACCATTTCCTGCTTGCACATTTTTTTTTGCAGAGAAATTACTCAAAAGATTAATAAAAAATTAACATTTTGTTATCCGGCTTTTTAATTAAAATTCAAACTGTGCTTTACGCTTTAGATACACATGTCCTTACAAAACACAGTAAAATACATGTATTATTTAATAAAATACATGTATAATTTTTCTGCAGTAATAAACTGAGGATTAAAGAATATCTGCTCAAGATTGGCAGTGGTTGTGGAGCACATCCCTTTCTCTGGAAAATGTAAAGGTACAGCAGAGAGCTTTGAGCAGTGAATAGATTTGCTGCTCTATGTATTTTGTGCTGGCTTGTGGAGAAATGTATGGAAGTTACATTGTAAATAAACACAACCCTTAAACAATGTCTTGTGCCTATTGTAAGCAAATCACAGCAATGCAAATGCTTGCAGGAGATTTCATTTGATGTTTGCTGGGCACTGATTTACATTATCTTCACTGCTGTATAAGAGAGAAAAACGTTCTCCTCAGAGGAGATTAAATCTGTTGACCCTTCTTTGTAGAATAAACCAGCAGCAAAACTCAGGGTGGGAAACACAAATTCATGATTCTGCTTGCCAGAAACCCTAACTGTAAGGTTATGGTCTTACAAGAGCAGTACATCAGAAACAGATTTTAACACTTCCTCTAAGTCATTTTATGAAGTGTTTTAGGTAGGCTTGAAAGAATTTCAGAGAAAGTCTTCCATCCTATCAAGAGTCACCTTCCCCACGAGGCAAAGCACTGACCTGGCAAACCTAATGCTAATGAAATAGATTATTATGAAATCCTTCCACAGATAAAGCAGGGGCTGTTTAGGCTTTTTGACTGTGTTTGTGCGTCAGTGTAGTGAGAACTTGGCAGTGGGCCTGCACTCCATGACACCTTCAAGGATGTCATTGGAAAGCCCTGAGGTTTTGCGTCTTCCTTGGAAACAATGCTGTGGGAACCTCAGATCTGCTCACCAGAGCAAAAGTTACCCTTCAGCCATTGCACATGAACACTAGGGGTTTTGTTCCAGCAGTTTGTGTTTAAAGATGCTGGGAGACTTACTGGTACATAATAGACACATTTCTTCCATGAACTTGCCTCAGTTGCTGGAAAGCCAAGGCAGAACGTTTGCTTTGCTCCCCACACCACAGCTTCTTGTCAAGCTGTTATGACTTAAAGAGGTCTTACTGGCTCTGAATAGTCAAAATAACGTGTTCAGTTCTGGCAACAGCAGAACTGCAGTCCTATGGTCAAAACCAATTTGGATGTCTCTCCCTTGTGCTGAGCATCCATGCACGTGACTGCAAATATTCATTACATTGAACAGCCAGGCCATTAATTCAGGTGCTTAAGTACAGACTTGAGGACATCTGGTTAGTCATTGCCTGAGGGCTGATTTGAGTCACCGCTCACCCGTGCCCTGCCTACCAATGGAGAGAATAAAAGTTGCCTGTTAGAGAGTGTGTTGTGAGATGTCTCACCCCAGGGTATGGCCTCTCCCGTGGCTTTCTTCCAGAGATGAAATACAATTAAATACTCCCAAAAGCCTGCTGGTTGTAAGTATTCTCATGGTGTGTGCAGAACACAAAGAGAACATTCAATTCGTGGGTTGGAAAGCAGGGGAACGGTTGAAGAGCATTGAGTGCCAACAGAGGTAACCAGGAGAGGAGCTGCTTGTGCCCTTCAACTGCCCCCATCCTCTGGTCCAGGACAGGGATGACGAGGAAGTGGAGTTCTGTACAGCCTCGTGATCTCTCTACTGCCTCGCAGTACCTGTGGGCCAGGGTTGTTGAAGGTCCATATGGATGCTGGTGGGCACACACGTTGTGTGAGCTTGGGACTGCATTTGCCCTCCCTGGGAGCAGAGGGACTGGCGTGGCAGTGGATGGCTGTGGCTCAAACCCATATATTGCTTTCCTGTCTGCCCCTAGGAAACTGGTGGGCTCAGCCAACACCTGCCTGGTTACTTAATGATTTAAGCACGTTAGGAGCCTCTAGTGTCTGGTCCTGCCAGCCTTCACTTACTTTTTGCAGCCTTCTGTTCACAGGGGCATTGCATACTCTGCAAACAGCACAAACACCCGTAGCACACAGAGCACCAGGAGGTGTTGGGAACGATTAACCCACAAAAGCCCAGAAATAGTGTGTATGTTGATTTTCTTGAAGTATATCACTTAATGGGTTTACATCTTTTCAGTGGTCTTGGGAACTGCATACACTTGTTCAGTGAGACTTAATAAAAAATGCTATTGTTTTTTCCCCCCTTTGGACAGCCATTCCTATGGATGGTCCCCAGTGTCTGGTAGCTTCTGACCATCAGCTTGCTGCTTGCAGCACAGGACAGGCAAATTCCTCTTGTCTGTAGGGGATAGAAAGGAGACAGCTTGGGGCTTTGTTTCTATGTTTGAACATTTTTAAATTACCGAGTGTCATAAAAAATAAGCTTAATGCACTGAAAAATGAACTCTCAGAGGCTAGATCTAGATTAGTTTGGAAGAATAAAGAATAAGAAAAATATTGCTGTAGTTGTCTTTTTATCACTGAGATCAGTGTGATATGGGGTTTTTCTTTTTATTTAGATGTGTGACTTATTTATTATGATTAGAGCATTGCTACAGTGTATTCTGACAATAGATTTAAGTAAATGAGATAGTTGGCTAGCACTTTGATGTGAAAATTCAGTCTAAAGTGTAGATTGGCCCAGGATTTTACTCTTTCCTTGAAGGAAAAATAATGAAGAGAATTGGTGATAGAAATTAATGGCTATTCTTTATTGAAAACACCAAGTGGCATTTAGTAAGGCATCTGTCCCCGAAATTTATTTTTTTTTTGCACAGAAACACTTTGCATCTCGTGCAGCTGAGCAAAGGGAGTGTGAATCCAAGGCAGATACGTTCTCCTGCAAAGCACTACAGTCCCGGCTGGGGGGCTTCATCGTCAGGGAGGGAAATACACGTCTGCTTCTTTGTCTTGTGCTTTTTGTGACAAAGGAATTCCCGTCTGAATTGCTGTGCTCCGTTCAAGCCCCCTCCGAGCCTCTGGGTTAGCAGCAGTCAGTCTTTGCAGTGTCCTGACGTCATCCAGTGTATGCATAAGCTCCGCTATTGTCTTACGGGGGAGCAGGGGCTGGGGATTGCAGTATCTGCTGGCTACTACCTATCTATGCCTGCCGGTAGCACGGAAAGGACACTGGCCCGCCCTTATCTCTTGGATTTAAAACAGAAGCTCTAGCTTTTTGCTGCCTAAAGAAGGACCTCTTTCTTTTCTTTATTTCCTTTTTTCTTTTTTTTTTTTCTACTTTTTTTCCTTTTTCTTTTTTTTTTTTTTCTTTTTTTTTTTTCTTTTTTTTTTTTTTTTTGTTGCTGCGGTTGCAAGGAGAAGCAGTCTGCGGTGTGGAGCAGAGGAGGAGAGAGGAGAATCTGGCAGCTTGGATAGCCTGGACTGCATTGTCTGTCTTCATGACCCCTGCTGTGTAGCAGTCTCATCCTTACTCTCATACACTGCCTCGCCTCTGTCTTCCACTCTTTTTTCTTCTTTCCTTTTTAAAATAGCAGCATCTGGGGCCAGCCATGTTTGGCACTGAATCTTCATGTAAGTAAATACATCCCACTTGCATCCTTTTTCTGTTGAGAATAGGGCTTGTTTTGTCCTCGCTGTACCCACCGCGTTGCATTGCTCTTGCTGTAGGTCGTTGGTGAGAAGCTGCGGTCCTCCCTGTTTTGAAGGGACCAAAGATGCCGGAGGGGAAGCATCTACCTCCCCACTCTGGGGGCATCCTTGATGCCAACAGCAAGGCAGTGTAGTGCTGTCAGCACTGCTGAATTCAGGCCACTGAATTCACGGGAGAAAAAGGCAGTTTTGCTTGAATGTAGTAATTGATAAGATCGCATCTGTCAGTGATTGGGAGCAGCAAACCCTCTATCTAATGAATGCGTTGCTCAGATGATATATTTGGGGACAGGGAATGCTGCAGCATCAGATGGGAGAGAGCTGGGGGACAGTGATTTGATCAGCAGGGAAAGACTATCTATCTCACTTGCTTAAATTTTGTTTCTGGGAAACAAAAAAGAGGCTTGTGTGGGATCCCTGCTGTAGATGGAGAATGCAAAATTAAATTGGGTGGCATTCTAAATATGAAGTTAAAACCGCAAAATAATAGGATCATTTATTTGTTTTTTCCTAATCTTTGTCCTGGAAAATCTTAACAGTCTGGTGTACAACAGTAGTGCAGAAACATGTCATTGAAAGGAAGCCAGTTTTGCTTTAATAGGAGCAACAATTATCTACCTGAGAAATCTGGCCATGAAGGAAGGCTGGGGGGTTATGTATAAATAATGTTGCCAGTGACAGCACGGCGGTGCAGAGACCAGTCTGATCCAGTGATTATAGGGTTGCTGAAATATAGAAAACAGTCGGTTTACACTGTGTTTTGTGCACAAATAGTACTGCGTCTTGAAAGCATGTCTCATTTTAATATGAAGCCGTGGCTTTTATAGAGCGTTGTAATATGCAGCGTGTGTCATGTCTCCATGCTGTTAGTTCTGCAGTTCAGCTCTTCCTGAGAAGTGGTAAGAGCATCGGGGTTCCTCATAGTCATGTCCTGGTGGCTGTCAAGCCCCCGGGATCCCAAAGGGTTAATCGGTCCTGTTGCCTGGCTCTGGCAGCTCTCTCCCTCCTCTGCTACAGGCTGCTCAAGGTCAGGCAGCGCAAAAAAAAATTCACCTTTAGATTTTTTTTGTTTGTGGATCTACTTCTCATGCATGGTTGTAAACAGGTTTGCAGGTCCAGGTCAGTGGAGTGTGTGCAGAGATGCCAAGTGTAGATGCATCTGTTTATTCCCTGCCAGGTCTGTGAGCCCCAGCCTGTGTGTCTGTGGGGTCTGCCTCTGCAAAATGCATATTGATGTGCCTCGAGACAGACGCAGTGGTGTATCAGCCCTCTTGCAGAAAGTGTGTAGGGCATACTCAGAAAGTCAAATTAGACAGCCTAGTTCATTTTTGTGATCCTTTCTTGTTTTATGAGGTGCATTAATAAATGACTCGCCTGTCACATGAGGCAAATGCCTGATAAAGTCACTAGGTTGTATCACCAGCAGCTGTGGTTGCTTTTGTTTCCATGGTTCCCTCAGTTGAGAAAAGGGTGATGGGAGCTTCCCAACAACCACTACCTGTTTCCAAAAGGGTGTAGCTTCATTATTTGCTTTTGAAAAAGGGGTTTAATGTAACGTGGCTAGTTGCCATCCATCCAAGTTGAGGCTATGGCCAGTCCCTGCCTGCACTCTGCTGCCAGGGGAAGGCGAAGGCAGTGTGGTGGCCTCACCTTTGTTCAGACGACCTCCTCTGCACCTCTGCTCAGGCTTGGACCTCGTAGCCAAGGGGCCACATGCAACCCTGGAGTTCCTCTCTGGGTTGGAGTGTCCCTCCTGTTACCCGCTGCTGCCAGGTGCTGGGAGGAGAGCGGGGTCACTGGTGCTGTCCCTGCATGCCCTGCCCGCTTCCCAGAGCAGCCCTTGTGCCACCAGCCCTGCCTGCACCACTGCTGGAGGGTGGTGGGTTTGCTTTCAAAGAAAGAAAATTGTATCAAGACTAGTTTAATCAAAATGCCATTTCAGCTAGGGTTTGTTTTTTGTTTTTTTTTTTGTCATTCCTCTCCTTCTTCATATTTCCAAGCTTTGAAATGACAGCAGTGAAAAACACTTAATATTTCTGTCCACTATAACATCAAATAAATAACACTAGGGAAAAAAAAAAAAAAAAAAAGGTTCAGCATAATCTGGTCCTTGAGAAGATGAGAGAGGCTGTTTCTGCTTCTGTCCAAAAGCATAAAATGAGCAGATTACATTTTTTTTTTAATCCTGCTGTTTAGACTTAGCATTTAAGCTTTTATTTCTCTTTGATTAAAAAATAAAAATGGTCAGAAGTAAATCCTGCTTTAGAACCTTTGTTCTGTCACTCGGTATCAAAATATTTTAAATGCCAAATCAACTCTCACTCAGCAATCCTGATTTTTCTTTCTGCTTTTAACAGCAGTCAGAAGGGCAATAAAAGATAGTCTGAGGGCCATTGTAGAAACACAGGCATCTGCTTATCACCTCCTGGATGCAGGGGAAGACAAACAGCAGGCAACACCAGCCTGTAAAGCAGGATAGGGCAGCAGGAGATGCACAGACAGCTGCTGACACTCTGGTGTGGGATGAGCAGGGAAGGCAAAAGCAAAAACCCTGTGAAGTGTCTGTGGGAACGGTTGTGCTGTGGCAGGGTGGATGCTTCACAGCCATGCTCAGTGTTTTCCATCAGTCACATGTCCTTCTCATAATCCCCACGGGAAATGTAAGTGCCAGGGTCCCCTCATCTGTGGTGCTTTTGTGCTGATCCATTTGCAGCCATGCTGCTGGGGTGGTGTTGGGGTGGCTGTGTGCATGGGGAGGGAGGGCTTTCCATCCCATGCCACTTCTCTGTCTGACCTGCCAGATTTATCTGCCTACCAGAACTGTTTCACATTCTGTAGGGGGTAAATAAAACCTGGTTTGATAAAGCATTGGGTTGAGAATGAAGTCTCATTTGGAGGGGAAATGATGTTGCATCAGCACCAAAGCAGGGAAACAGTGGGGCTTGAACAAGTGAGGGGCTGGTCCCCTCGAAAAAGACACCCTCAGTTCAGGGAGAAGAGATAAGGCCAAGCCCGGGGGAAATAACCAGCAAACATCCTTTGTCTGGCTTGTAATGCTGGCAGTTGGAGACCTACAGGAGACACAACACAGACACAAATTAAACCAAAATGTCAGAGCAGCCGTAGTCCATGAGGCTCACCAATACTGAGGGAGCTCAGGGTGACCTCAGATCTCTCCATGTAATTGGAAGCAATGGGGCAGGATGTGTTTCAAAGCACATAAAGCAAGAAAAGAGGCTCTCAGCTGTTTCAAGCAGGCAAAGAGGCATTCAGAAAGCTGTTCTATGTGTTTCTGAAAATGTGCACCATGGGTGCTTCATGTATCCCTCGCAGAGTAATTCAGCCACAAGATCTGGGGAGGGATCTGCACACGTGTGTGCTCCTCCTCCCAGTGCTGGTGAAAGGACCCAGATGTGTGCTGTTAAAGTCTGAGATGATGTTCTCTGTACTGCAGTGTTTGTTCATGCCAGGGTATTTTGACCTAGCAGCAACACTAAACTGTGAGGGTTAAACGGGAGGATGCCTGGGAGGTGCTCTTCCAGTCTGGGCTGTTCAGGGAGATGCTCATGATGGTCTCTGTCTGGTAGATCAGTAGACACTCTGGACCAAAGTGCAGAGAAATGCAAAACCAAAGCGCAAATGGAGCTTTCCTCCATCCTGAGGCTAATTCTGGAAGGCTGTTCTCCACAGGGAAGCTGGGGAATGCTGTGGAGAAGAGAAACTCTGTCCACTTAAGTGTGCCAGGGAAAGCTGCTGTGCTTGTCCCAGGCTCACTGTACTGTCTTCTGCTATGACTGTTCAGAAAGTGCATTTCTTTTCCATACTCTCTTTCAGCTAGAATACAACAAATGAGAATGGTTGCACCAAGATAATTGATTTTATGTCATCAGGAAAGTAGTCTTACAGACCTCTGCAAAAGAGCAGTGGCCAACGATGGAGAAATGAGATACCTTAGCATAAGATATTAAGAGCAATTTCGACTGCCTTACAAGTGAAGATGTCTTTGAAGTGTCTGGCCAAATGCTACAGCAAAGCCGAAGTTCTAGTGCTGTGTTTCATTAGAGTGGGGGAGCCTAGGATACAGATCTGCAGAGGCACAGGATGATCTGATTGCCATGGGTGCTGCCATCCTGGTGTTCTGGCCTCCTCCTGCCCCCTGCACTCACCCCTGCCTGTGGGTGAGCCAGCCAAAACCTGAGCACTTCTGCAGGTAGTCGGTTTTGAGCATGTTGGGTCCTCAGGATGGTTCATGGGGTGATAAGTTGAGCAGCAGCACAATGAAGGATGGGACACGACCACTTTTACTGTGGTGGGATGGCAGCCTTGGTGAGAACAGGCTCTCCTGAACCAGCGGTGATGACCAAAATTCTCATTTCTTGAGCATAAATAGCCCACTGCCGTCCTGAATTGCCACAATCACTGAGTAACTACTCAGCAATAGTAAGTAATCAGGTGACAGCCACAATTCTGCAATGGTGTAATGCTGGTTTCTCGGGCAACTGTACATCAAAGAAAGAGGTTACAGGAACATGCCAGAAAATAACTTTAAACCAATTCATCTGGCTGCTGATGTTCCTGCTGTTCCCTATATTCAGGAGTGTTGAACAGCTTGCAGAATCAGGTCAAAGGGAGGCTTGGCTACAGCAGTGTGAAATGCCAGAGTAAACCTGGATTACGAAAGGGATTGGGATTGCAGCTGTAATAAATTTGCCAAACCAGCAGTGAAACTTCAAGATATTTGAAGAGAAAATACTGTCCCACCTTCTACTTTACAATAGATCTTTGAGGATTTACTAAGTGCTATTGTTGTTATTTTTTTTAATAGATACATTTTAAAAAATATAAACAGGATATAAGAGAGGGTTCTGCAGTTTCTCTAAACTCATTTGGCCACACTGCTTTGTTAGGTGCATGAGGTGGTGTCTTCAAGGATATGTGTGCTCCAAGCTGTATGTGTGCTCAGGACAGGGGCCTGGAAGTTCATCTCTTCTGAAACTGCATCTTGAATTCACTGTGTTTACAAACAGATGTTTGGAAAGCTTAAATGTTCCTTGCCCTTTCTTTTTGCCTGAAGAAAAAGTAAATGGAGACATTTTACAGGTTAGATTTGACTCATGCATTTGACAGCCTTGGACAATTTGGCTCTTGCAGCTCTGTGTCACCTTTCCTATCTTGTTGGTTCAGAGGTTGCAAGAATCTGATGAAAAGCTCCTGAGTACAGTTCTAGTCTTCAGTGCATTTACATTCACACACAAACTTGTGGAATGAGGAAGAAATCTCAAGGTGCAGGCAGTGAATAGGTTAATGTTTTAACTTTTTATTTAATTTCAGATACTGGAATTGCACTTTGTCCTAGCTACAGCTAAAAGCATACACTATAATTAGCGGAGGGCCTTGTGACTGATCAAATATGACAAAAGATCTTTCAGATAGAAGACAAAAAATCATAGAATAATTTAGTCTGAAGGGACCAGCCCCTCCCTAAAAGCAGGATCAACCTCCAAGATAAGAGTCAGTGAAAGATGCCATCCCCAGCCATCTGCATGTTTGTAAAGTGGTGTGAGAGCAAAAGATGCTTCAGCTTTGACCAGTTTGATTTACAGGATCAGAAATAGAAATAAATCTTTATGTCCAAGGATGACTGAAAGATTATTAGAGTCCTTTTTGGGCTGTGTGACCCAGACAGGAAGTGCAGTACATGCAGTGAGAACTTCATCATATTTTTTAGCTGTATAGAGTTTCATGAAATTGGGGGATAAATAATAGGTATGCCCAGAAAAAAAAGTATTCACAGAACAATCTAAGGCATCTCTTTTAATCTTAGCTATAATACTATGCTTGATCCTTGAAGCACCAGGAAAATGTCTGTAAAGTGCTACAAAAAGAGCATGTGGGATTCTGGGAGGTAGAGTATTCCAGATTTCAATTTTGATGGATGTATTTCCTGTTTGGTGAAAATACTGTTGTGACATCTCTGTTTAGATCCTTTTGTGCCACTATACCAAGGTCACTATAACAAGAGATTACAGAATCCTAGCCATGCCACTATGATGTTCCCTATTGTAAAGGACAGGATGTTGAGGCTCTGTAATAGGGAAATAAACTGTAACTTACAGAGAAAAATGGTACATACCCAGAATCTGGTGTAGCCCAGTGGAAAACTGTCTGCCTTTGCTGTGTTTGATCAAGGTGGAGCTTATGCTGAGAGTTCAACTTGAGATGCTCAGAAAAAAAGAGTGCAAGGGAACCTATATTCTAGGCCAAGAAATGTGCCATTGCTTTCCAGCATTAGATGGAAAGTATTTTAGGAGTTCCTAGGAGTCTCTATGCATTTCATTTGGAAATGGCAGCTTGAGTTATATCAAGTGCTTTGATCAGCATATGAGAAGTAGAAAGGAAAGTCTTGTGAGACTACAAGGCAGGAATAGAAAATTAAAGTCTGATATGTTCTCCTTCTTTTGAGAAATCCAATGACTGGGAAAAATCTTTTCTTGGAAATGAAGGATGCTGAGGTGACCCTCAAGCATGCTAGATAATTTTTCAGCCTAAAGTAGGACCCTAAAGTTAAAATGGTACAATGTTGGTGAATTTTTCAGAGGAAGTATATAGCTATAGTGAGGACCTTCCACGTTTGTGTAGCCTTTACACAGCTTTTGTAAAGGTTTGATTGAAAAGGGAAGAAGGATGAGAGGGTGGTGGGAAGAAGCTCTATGCCTGTGCTCAGAAAGTCTGTAGACTAAGAAGCCATGAAGAGATTTTGAAGATGCCAGTGGAAAAATTATCCACCTCCCCTGGCCTCCCATGTTTACCATGCTGCTAATAAGCCCAAGGATTTTGCAGTCTACAGTGATGACATTTCATATATGTCATCATTCCAGAGAATGATGACTTACATCTTGCCACTAGGAATGAGTCTTGGAAAGCAGTTATGAATTTGGATTTCCTGCAGTACTTGCCTGAGTGTGGAAGTACCTGTTCTCTGGTGCATCAGGGGGTTTTAAGAAGAGACAGTCTTGACATTAATGAGCTGTGGTTGTGCCAGTGCAACCAATAGTAAATGCATTCAATTACATATTTTAAAGTTCCTGGGTGGGAGTAGAAAAAAGAGATCATATCTTTTACACTTTATGTGTTTGCTGCATTTTTTAAAAAGTCGTAAGGGATTATATGGTAAGGACACCATAAGAAAGCAAATTCTGAGGGGAAGGGCATATGTTACAACTCCATGGAGCTGAAGAAATGGCAACTGACTCCACTTATAAGAGCTTCACTTATAAGAAAAAGAAAAACTGCTGTAAGAAGAGAACATCCAAAGCAGAATCTGAATCACATGGACTTTGAACTGACTTAGGACAAGGAAAATACTGCTGGTCGCAAATAAACACACACAGAGCAAAAAAAAACCCCAAACCAAAAACAAAACAGAAGAAAAAGGGAAAGGACGGGAAAGGAAAGGGAAGAGAAGGGAAGGGAAGGATCATAGTTAGCAGTACTGAAAGATGCTATATTTAACATTCAGCAAAGGAGCTGAATGTGGAAAGGAGCTGAGCATGGAAAATATTAGCACTACTAACCTTTTTTCCTGTCAACTGCATTCATTATGGCATAAGTTATCTAAGACTGTCACAGTGGTAGTAAATTGTGCCATTGTATTTGCATAGATGTAATAACCATTCACTCAAACCATCCATCTATTGATAAAATACTCTCAATCTTAGACTAAAAGTATCAGAGAGAATACAGTAGATCAGAAATGTAGAATTAGCTGGTAAAGAAACACGCCAAGTTGTGTGTGCAGATCCCATGCTGTGCTTTGTCATACACAAAGACACGAACCCAAACAGTCCAACTAAAAAGCTCTAGGAAATATATGGAGAGTGAATGGTGGCAAAAGCCTGCTACAGGGTTAACTAAACTGGGGGAAGTGTTCCTGTAACTCAGCAATTCATATCGGCCTGGTTATTCTCTGCATCCTCTGCTGTTTGCGTGGTTTACAGTGGTAACTCCAGATAAACTGTTGTCACTACGTATAGAGTGCAGAGGGTGATAATTGGGCTGCTTGTGCAGATGGATGGAGAAAAGCTGGGTGGTGGAAAAGAGCTGCCAGATAAAAAGCAGCAAGATCTGAGCTGCAAACATCACACACAGAAGTGGAAGTTCTTCCAAGAAACCACCCACATGTGAGAGGCCTAATGCAGGTTGTACGGGTGTCCTTTGTCACAGGACAGAAGAGAGGCTCTGTGTGTGGCAGTACAAGGGGGAGCAGGTTCCTCTATGACTGCTGGCCCTCTAGTGATGCTTTGCTGAGGCTTCAGCTGCAATGTTTTGATAGCACAAGGAGATGGCTCTGGGATGAAGGATTTCTCAAGTGTTTGAAGTGAGACATTGTATATCCTCTTTAATATTGATTGCACATGCAATAGCAGGACTATGGGTATTACCCCAGCTCACAGGGATACAACAGCTGTGATGAGCAAGAGATTGAGTCTCCAACCCAGATTAAAGTGCTGGTGGTCTGTCATGGCAGAGAAGGCTTGCACAAAGAACAGGCATTTGAAGGCCTTTACATGGGACCTTTTCTAGAGTTGTCTCCCCAGCTATAAATGTTTTCCCGACTGGGGTTCTTGCCATGCTAAGATACACCTTCGTGCCACAGAAGGTGGCATTGCTGTGGGCATGGTGTGTCACAGCCTGCAGTGACCCCTCTGGAGGCAGAGACATTATCTTCATGGCTCTGAGACACTGCATGGATGCTAATGACTTCAAGTCTCTGCGGGTCTTGGCTGCGCGTCAGAGAGGAATGAAGCTGTAGATTGAAAACCAGTGCCCTGTACTGCAGGAGTTCAGTGAACTACGTGCCTGGCATTTAGTTAGGTTATGTCTTGTTTGTGTGACTGTGGTGACATTCGATTAATTCTCATATAAAGTAAAGACAAATACACAAATTATGCAAAGAGACAAGAAGAAAACACTCTGCTTGAGGGAACAAAGTGATGTGAGTGTGTAACCTGGAAGGTCGGCACAGGCACCATCCCTGTCGAGCGAGGCCCCGCGGGCAGCAGCTGCTGCCTGCAGTCTGGCAGCCAATACACCCTGCCTGCAATTTCTGTTATTCTGCTTTTGGTCTCTGATTTGTATGTGCTCCAAATGTGTTCTGGTTTACAGTAGGAGGAAAGAGGTGTCTTTGTGCCATTGAAAAGGCTAACTATGGGCAAGGATGGTAAAACCTCACAGTTTTTATTTATTATTGTAGTATGTGTGTATGTATTTTCCTTTTTTTTTTTTTTTTTTCTTTCCCCACTTTTCAACTGTCCTGAGTTAAAACTGTTAACTGTTTCATTTCACTAGGATTGTAAGACAGGCCAGTTGACCAAATTTAAAGCTGTTCTTTCGTAGTGAAGGAAGAGCCTGAAGCTGTCTCCCATACAGTGAAGATGCTGGTGTAAAGCTGTGGTCTTACGACTTCTGTCCATGAATTGGGAATTCAGTACCATGGCAGATAGTGAGTGTCCTTGTTCCCCTGCATGAGGAGCCCAGAAGTTCATATACATCTGGAAATCTATGTACACTCCCATCAAGGGCAGATGAGATAGGGCTTTGAGCAACCTGGTCTATTGGAAGATGTCCCTATCCATGCAAGGGGGTTGGGACTAGATGATCTATAGGTCCCTTCCAGCCCAAACCATTCCATGATTCTATGATCTCCAGAAGAATTGCAGACATACTGATGGAAGAGGGTGGCACAGGCAAGCCTGCATTGCAGCTAACCCAGGTGCTGTCCTACTCACAGGTGAGGGGAGATTATGCCACCAGAATTGAAATTTTGTCTCTGAAAATCAGCTGTTGGAGGTAATTGATTATTTTGTTGTTGTTTTTATTTGTTTTGGTTTTTGTTCAGTAGGCTAAATTCTGGCTGTTAGTCCTGTCATTATTTCAGAAATTCAATCTAGAAATACCTTTCAGAGGGAAAGATGTGCAACTATTAACTCCTAAAATTGAATCATACATATTGGGACGTGCTTCTGCTTTCTAGCATCCAAACTCACAGAACTTGTCTGGTTAAAATAATTTTGAAGAAAGTTAGGACAGCCAGTCATATAATAGTAAAAGGTAGTGTGTATAGTCAGAATGAAATAAAAATGGACTTATGATCAGCAACCTGAAACACTAAACTATGAAATAACTGGTGAATGAGGTAATCATGATATGACAAGAAATATTTTAGAACATTTTTTAAAAGTCACCTTGCTTTCCAATGTTTCTTTGCTTTCATTCTTTCTGAGAAGAATGGAGTACTAGCAATGAATGAAAGTGGAGATAACTCTTTTTTCTTTATAAAGTTGCTTTTTCCAGACCCTCATACGTGCACCCAAGGCAAACCTTCATGAACTCAAGTTTTATTTGATAGCCTCTGTGCAAATGATTTCACACCAGCTACTTACAGGATGCTAATGTCCAAAAATAAGCCAACAGCAGCAGTTGACTTATGGTGGGAGTCACTGCAATAGAATTTGAGTATTGTCCATTTGTAGCTAGTCATCTTTTTTAGGGGAATGGAGTTCAAGGTGGTTTTGACCAATTAAGTGTCCTAAATAGGTGCTGAAAACTTGTGGTGGGCTCTTAAGAGCTTAGGCTTATCAATCATTTCTGTGATTACTATTCTCAGAAATAGTGCATGATCTCTTACAAGGCTTGTCTGTATGTGTCATTACTTAGGTTTAAATAAAAATGCAAGAAGTTCTTAACAAGGTTAATTAAGCTTGTATAAAAAAAACCTGCACAGAATCTCAATTAGGACTATATTGAGTTAACAAGGTTTAAAATTAATTGAATTAAACTTTGCTGAAATAAGAATGTCTATGAACTATACTGCATCAAAATGTGGGCACAGGCAGGTGTAAAACTGCTGGCATAGTTTATTGTTTCTGGTTTTATTGTCTTCCATAACACTTCTTGTATTTTTCAGAAAGTCAAAATTAAATGTCTGCTTGTTGGCTGTGCTCTCGCCTTTCTTAACAAGCATGAGTGACCTTTGATAAAGGGTTTGAAGTTCACATCTGCCAAAGATGACTACAGTTTCTAAGCATAACAAATGAATAACTTTTTCTTTGATCTTTCTGACATGCAGTCAGCCCTTTGGAGATGTTTCTGCAAAGCTAATGATATATTTTTGGAGGACACCAAGAAAATGGATACTAGGCAGTGCTAATTGCCCTCCCCATAGATATGGCCACGCTTCCCTGAGATGTTTGCCTGTAGGGAGATCTGGAGACATTTGTGTTGATCCACAGTGGTGCAGCATCAACAGTTCTGAGAGCATGAGAGGAGAGGGACATTCTTCAATTCATGAGGGTGGTATCTGTAACAGTTCAGCAGTTTAAGCCATTTGCAACAAATGGCCTACTGTTTATGTTCTGTTCTTGATCTAAATACTCTGGCTGGTTTTAAAACTTTTGAGATTGTGACAAAAACTGGAATCAAGCACCGAATATATTTTGCAAGCTGTTGCAAAAGCAAGTATAGGCTAGGTGGCTGTTCTGTGGAGGCTGAAATAAGCTGAAGAATAAGAACAGTTGGAAACCTGAAGGAGGAGGTCAGATCATCTTCATTTTTAAGAAACAAGAAAATTGAGGAGGTGTGATGAGCTAGAAGAGAGAATGAAGTCTGCAAGATCCTGGAATCGTAAATTCTCGAATTGTGGGGGATTTGCTAAGTGTGAGAGTTAAAATTTGATATGGAAATGGTGGAAAATGCTGGAAATGCTGCTGAACTTATTTTAGAAAATGAGGCCATTTTAGAAATTAAAATCAAGATTTCAGTCTTCCTTTACTCCAGTATCTAGATGAGAAGGTGGATAGTAGATAGTTTGCTGTACTAAATGTTATCATGCAGTCCTGGAGTGCCGTGTGAATAAGAGTTTATCCCATCATGAAGCCAGTCCTTGTGGGGTGGGAAAATAGGCCAGCATCTCTAGGACTGGGGTGGTGAAGCTGCAACAACCAAAGCAATCCAGAGTTGAGGGGGTTGGCACAAACCCTACTTGATTTCCAAATCTTTTCAGAGTTTGGAGTGGAGGCAGGGTCCTTTTTCATTCCTTCACTTTCTGATGGCTGCTTTTGTGATTTTCTCTGGGTCTGTCAGTCTCGACTGTAGTCTGTTTTACTGCAAGCACCAATTAAGAGCCAAGCAATTGCTCTTCCTCCCAGATGGTTCCCTCTTCAATACGGGAAGCAATCTGTGCTGTAACAAGGCAGGCAGGAGCCCAAGCTGTAATCTTGCACACAGATCGGTGCAGTCCGCAGGGGGAAACTGCATGAATAGCAGGATGGGAGGCAATGGTGTAGTTAGCAGGGAAGAGCAGAACTGGGGTGGGAGAGGGGGAGAGGAAGAAAACTGCCTGGTGCTGTTTTGTTTGAGCCTGACTGGCACCTAATCCTGCTGGCCATTCAGCCTTGATGGTAGGTAGCAATAAGCTTGAGTACCAGCTGTGGCTTCCCATGTTATTTTCAGCTCCTGTGAAAATGAGGCATTTCCATTTAATTTGCATCTTTTTTCTCCCTTCTCTTTCTCTAATGAACCAGTGAGTACAGCAAATACATGTATGCCCTCCTTAGTGATGCCTCCCCTCCTTTGAGCTGCATTTACTGTAAGATCCCTTTCAATCCATTGCTTGCTTTAGATTTAGCATCTCGTAATTCAGAGAAAATAACTGAAAGTCTCTGCTTATTGATGAGATCTCCTGCAGCTTCCAGCTGCTTCATGGCCACTTCTGTTCAGAGCTCGAATTTCTGAGCGTAGGCCTATTCACCCATTCAGTATCACCAGCATGGCCACATGGAGATTGTCCTGCTGGATAGTTTTTCCTTTACTCTGAAAAAAAATATATTTTTAGAATATGGATTGAGAACATACTGGAAGAGCTACCTCAATTTTCTTCCCTATTTTCCAGAACTCTCAAGATCATGGTAGAGAAAATTACTGACTGTGTATGTTACTGTTTCATGTGCTGTTTGATCATTTCCAACAGTCAGTGTTTCAGGTTCTCCCTCGAAGCTTAGTCTTTACGAAGCTGTAAAAAGAGTAATGCTGTACTTTCTGTTAGACCCCTGTGGCAGATAGATTGCCCGAGCATAAAAAGCTGCACTGAATTAGTTCAGTAAATCTAAAAAAGTACATTTCTCACTTTTCAGTGGACAGACCATGGTTAAAGAGTTTGGTCTGCTACAGAAAGGGCTTGGCTATGTCTCTGGCCTGAACAAGTCAAAATGTTCACAGTATAGATAGCCAAAATAAGGTATTTTCAATTAGCCACAGGCATTGAGTCTTTTGAAAGTGAATATAAATATGTTCTGATGCTAAAAGACTTACTAATTTTTTACAGAATCCTTAAAATTGTAGGAAACATAATTAAATCAAAACCAAGCCTGTTCTCCTGGAGAAGGAAAGCAAACAGACATTACAGAAAACAGTTCTGTGACATGGCCTTGAGTTATTTGGCTTGGGCTGGTCTCTCATATTTTTATCTTGAACCTGTCACTTTTTTATTTGCTGCTGTTGACTGATTCCAAGTATTGCAGGCAGTTTGGCTGATCAGGCTGAATGTGATGCATGCTATATCTTGGATGCCAGAGTCACTACAAACACATCTGGCTGGACTTCAAGCTCCAGCCCCTGCTATGTGGTTTCTGTCATTATAGTACATGACATTTTCTCAGAAATTGGTGTATTATTTTGTTAAGCATCTAATTTTCAGTGGAGACTGCTATAGTCTCCACTTGTGTGTGGACAGTGAGACAGTCTGGTGTCCAAGAGGACTGACGAGACATTTTGAACAGGTAAGGAAGAGCATTTGGCTCTTCATTACAGCCTCACTTCTGGAAGTGTGCTTACCACAATGCATCTCGGTACAACAGAATATTTCTTCCAATTGCATTCACTAATTCCATCTGCTTTGAGCAAGATTCAAAAACTATTCGGCAAGAAATGCCTGTAGTGAGTAGAAGGTAGCTGCCATGCTTGCAAAGCACCATTTGCTTAAAGCAATTGTAAAATTTTGTGTTGAAGTTATTTAAACCCCTATTTTTGGTTTTTTTTTTCCTAGTTCTTTTCATCACACCTTAAATTTTATTCTATTACCATTAGACAGAAACCTGGAAAATATCTCTGTCAAAGAGCTGAGCTAAGGAAAAAAGACGTAACTTCTGAATAAAGGTAGTCAGGTACCTCATGAAATGCCACTAATCCACTAATGGGACAACAAGCATCTGTCATAGCATTCAGATGATTGCATCTTCTCCAGTGGGCTCGCAGTGCTGAGGCTGACCAACTAGATTTATCCTTGAAATAATGTCCTAGGTGTTGATGGCCCAGGCTGGGGTCATTTTGTCCTGCTTACCCATAAGATCTGTAGGCATGGTTTGATGTTGCATTGCCCTTTACAGCAGCAGGATGCTCTGGGTTAGGAACCTGACTACATGGCGGCTTGAAGTGTTATCTTTAGTGTCTTCTGTCAATTGCCCTGAGTACTTCTTTCTTCAGGCTTGAGCACTGTGTTTACAGGATGATTCTCTTGGGTAAGAGTCTTCAGTATCTCCTCGTATACAGAAGGAGTGCTACATCAGTAGTCTTTGTGAATGATTTAAGATTTGTTTCAAAATGTGCACACTTGTTCTTTTATATAGGTGCTTTTTAGTAGCAACAATAAGCCATTTTTATTGGTGGGTGGTGCATCTGAAGAATGCAGAACATGAAGGAGTCATTTGGGGCTAAGGTCAGTTGCCTAAATGAGGCATCTAGTGCCGTTTCAGATGCCCTAGGACATCTGAAGATGTTCTCCAGCTGTTAGTCTCCAGGGGTATTCTGTATGTGCCTTGTGTCATTGTATCAGCTACTCTGTGCATCTCAAAAAGCTTAGGATGCACATGCTTAGGCAACAAAGTCAAGCTCTTTTTAAAAAGTCATCAAGAGTTTTCATTTATGTAATCCTAAAAAGATCTGGCTTTGTTAGGAAAAGTGGGAAGCTCAGATTCCTGAGTAGCTTCTGTGGGGTTTTGGGGAGTTCTCTGGTTTGTTTTGAGCAGTAGAGAGTAAAAGTCAGAGTGATGATGATAAACTTGGACTCTGGCAAGGCACGCGTGTCAACTGCTGCCATGATTAACACAGGCTGCTCAGCAGCAAGGGCTCAGGGCTCGGGGAACATGCTGTACTCAAATTATCTGGCTTAGAAATGCTCTCCACTTGCCATTTGCAAGCAGGGACAGACAGAAGACAAACATTTCTTCCCCTAAATATGGGACTTGTTACAGCTCAGTTGCTTGGCAGTCCACTTGACTGTAAAATAAGCAGACTATTAAGCAATGCTACTGGTTTCCTGCCTTCTATGGCTTCGTGGGATGCTCTGTGATCTTTGAACCGTGACGGCCTTTGCAGCCCTGCCCTGCCCTGCACTGGGAGGCAGCGGGCACCGCTCTGGCTTTGGGGGGGAGACGGTCACTGCGCTTTCAGGTGTTCCTCCTGCTGTTTTTTTTCCTATATGATGCTGCATTGCTATTCCTACCACTTCCCTTTCTCCTTTTAAGCTAATTGGCAACATGTTGCTGCTGTCTATATTTACACTCGGAGGGTATTTACACTGTGAGAAGGAGAGACACTGAGTGCAGCAGCTGCCTGTGCTTTCCCTGTAGCTAAACGAAGTCATGTATACTGACACTTGTAGATTTCTTCATCATTTATTTCCTCCTAATCAAAAAAAATTCTTCTCTTTAAGCCTTGTATGGACCTACCCTTAACTTTTAACTCCTGCCTTGATGTGAAAAAACAGAACCAGCTCCTGTTAGGAAAAAACACTTTGCATTATATTTTTATTGTGTATGTATGCTTATGTGGCTATCCTGTAACTGGAGTAGCATCACCCATCCCTGAAAGATGCATCTGTATTTCCTGTGATCAAAATAAAAATGCTGGTTATTAATAATTATTAATAGTTATTGCTACTAGTAATAGTTCTGAATAATACTGATAAAATGCAAAGACATTATTCCAGATTCAGAGAATGTTTTGCCTCAGGGTCACTGGAAGAAAGGCCTTCCAGGAGCTGGGTATATGTTTGTAGAAATTACTTCAGATTCTGGTATATACTTCACCTTGATATGCTCTTTTTGTACTGTTCAATGTAGTAAGTGACCAGAGCAAAATAATTTAACCAATAACTATAAAATCAAGGAATAGACCAGAAAGGGCAGTTACCTGTAGGATAAAAACCGACAGTCTCATTTGATGCCAGTTCACAACACATTCTTGTATATTTGACATATAGAGTTGAAAACTTTTTAAAATTTTATTATTTTCATATCATGTACTTTGACTTTCCCAGCCAGTGAGCCCTGAAGTGTAATTAATGTCACTGCAGGAAGTACTAAGTGAAAGAGCATTCAAATATGGGAATTTGCAGAACTGTGGTTAGCTACTGACTGCAAAACACTTGGGTAAGCAAGACATTTAAATTTGAGTGGGGCAGCATCTTGAACCTGTCTTGCAGTGGTGGGGGAAAACCTCAGTTTGTCAGGTATGCAGCGTGCTGATGAGTATGCACAGAAATCTAGGCTGTGGGGGTGTGATGTTCTGGTCCATCAGTGTGGATGCAGGCTGATGTGGCTGCACTATAAGAAAGCTGAAGTCTTGCAAGTGTAGATCAGGGCAGGGTTCTTAACAGCAAAGCACCTTTTCAGGTCTTACTGTGAAACCCACAGTAAGATAGACACTAATGCACTCCATTAAATGCAAAATCCAAATCATTAACACACATGAATTTATTGTATTACATGCATACATTAAATTTACATGCAAAATTAGCATCATATCTAGTTACTTCAGTGTATTGCTCTTTAATACCAGCACCAGATTTACTGTCAGAAAAGAGGTAAAATACAGGCATGCTCACTATCTACACATACAAACTGCACAGAGGAAGTCCTACATGAAACAGAATTCTAGATCACTTTTCAAAGAAAGCTGACTTTAATGAAATCTGTCAGATGCCAATTGTACAAACATGCTTTGATGCCTTTAAAATGATAGATCGTTATTTTTCCAGAGGGGAAAAGCTTATATGGAACACACATATTAATTATGCCCGAGAAGACAGAAGGTTTTTAACATTTCAAATAAATATGGCTGTGACATTTTGTCTAAGTTCTTTCATGATTTTAGGTACAGGTCTCATTAAATTCAGCTACTGTTAATGGCATTCAACATACAGAAGTATATTTAGCTCAAAAGAACTGCAGATAGGAATTTAATAGAAAGGTTGAGGGACAAAGCAAATCAGAAGGGGTTCATCACTTAATAAATGGACCTAAGTTTTTCTTACCAAGGGTGTGTCGATATTGTGCAGTGGTGAGAACTTCAAGTGAGCTAGTGGTTTCATACCAAAGCAATAGTGTTCCTCAGCACTGTCCTGCAGTTAGTCTGTCATGCTGTTTAGCAGGTTTTTTTCCTGCTGTCTTGGATGATACTCAGCATCTTCACATGGCATTGCTCTGTGGGGCAACATAGGGGTTCTGAAGAAGTAAGCAATCATTCAGGCTGCTCTGTCAAACACCTTGCTCTGGCATTTAGATGTTCTCTTCATCTTTTACAGGGTCAGGTTTGTTCAGATCCGTGCTAAGTCTATATTGTTAAAGAGGTTGTGTGATGACAGTTGGTTCCTGGCTTTTCCTTTTCTACCAGTAAATGTTCTGCCATTAACAAATCCCCTTGTTTTTCTTCTAAATTAATTTACAGAATCATAGAATCATAGAATGGTTTGGGATGGAAGGGATCTTAAAGATCATCTTGTTCCAACACCCCTGCCTTGGGCAGGGACACCTCCCGCTAGGTCAGGTTGCTCAAGGTCTTGAGCAGAGATATTTTTAAAATCCCATTATAATGTGCACTTTATCTAAGACCTTCCAAATGATCCTAACAAGGTATGCCCTGTTCCTGATATTAGAAGTTTTTGAAGTGTATTAATTCAAACATCTCAAATTATAAGGTATTTTCAAAAATCTTGATCTGTGTTTGCTTCTTACTACTGTGCCGAGAAACATATTATCAATTTGCTTATTTTATTATTTTGGTTTAGTCTGATTTGCTTTAAATTTAGATTGTCTCACAGTCAGAAATTAAATAATAATTTTCAAATATTGGACAAACCTGCATTTTATTGTTCCTTCCATGGCAAAAAATTCTGCTTATGTCAGTACACTGAGGAAGAATGAAGGTATGAGGGTATTTTTGCTCTAGTCACCCAGGCTGTTCTCCAGGAATATGCAAGACATGAATTTGGTTCTGAAGGTAAAAAACAGTCTGGGGAAATAAAATATGTATCTCCAATCTATTTGTAGTGCTAACATCATACTTAAGAGATTGTTAGGAAGATTCCAGCTTGCAGTAAGGGGAAGATTGGAGGAAAATACTGAGTCAAACCTATCAAATGTGGTTACACTGCTCCAGTGTAGGTCTTGGATAAATACATTGGCTTTCTCAGCTTTCTTTAAAAGACATCTTGATATATTGCTTTCCAGTATGGGCTACATAAAACAATTGCTAAATACATAAACAAACAAATCTCAGGCTTTCTGTGCTATAGAGGCACCTCTCTCCTGCATGCCAGTTAAAGATCACATCTCAGATGACCTCTTTTCCCAGCTCTTTGCTCTAGTGAAAGACATCTAAAGGATCTTAAAAGCTTGATTGTAACTTATGCGGAAGACAACCGTTTCAGCATCTCTCAAGGACTCTTTGTGACTAGTTCTAAGTAGGGTGAAGAAAAGCATTTCCATATGAGCTTCATCACAGTGCTGCAAAGATTCTGGGCTGCACTGTGATCCCTGAGACATCCCGGCAGGATTCAGGGACCTGTACAGCTATCCAAATTGCACTGGGCAAGTGGGAGATTCCTGCCTTTTCAGCAGTACTAGGAAGGCTTCAAGTAATCTTAACACACTTCTTTGGCTTCATATTCTAAATTGCTTTTAGAAGGTAGTGAATCAAGAAGGCTTTAGGTAGCAATGTGTGTGAGGCTTCAATCTATGCAGTAAAGCAGGGAGCTTTTAATTAGTTTTTGTGAGTCACCTGTAGTACACAGGAACAGCACTCAATATGTGGTGCTTTCCTAATATGTTGCAGAGAAGGTATGTGAATGAACTGCACAGGATACCTGGATTCATTTCTAACCAACTGCCCTTGGACAGCAGAAAATGTCAGAGTTGAAGAGGGTGGAGGTTTCATCCCCTGAGGATAAGAGAAACTAACCATACCTCCTGTCACTAAAGTCTGTCAAGATCAAGAGAGTATTGTCCCCACTAGGTTGGGCAATGTCAAGAAGGTAGGTAAGGAAATGGGGAGGACAAAGGAAAAATTACCATTAAATCTGTAAATAAAAACCAAACCGACCCCAAATTGTACCCAAAGAAAGAAGGAAACTATGTCTGTCCCTTTTCATCTTTGTCATCCCTCCACTGAGGCATGCAGACATTCATAGATCAATTGTATAATAAAAATCAATATAAAAATTGCGTAACAATTGTATAAATAAAGTAGAGTGCCTAAGAGGAGCAGAATGGATTTCCTGTGGTGGCGTAAGAAGGCTTCCTCTAAATAAAGGCTCTCAGATTTCAGTAAGGTTCTTCAGAAAAGTCCCTGCACTGACGAACCTATTCCCAGCATCTGCAGCATGACAGATAACTAGAAATGGCCACAATACAGACAGCAGTAGTCAGTCAAGCAACCTATTTTTTTTTAATGACTATTTCATTAGCAAAAATTTCTTGTGTGGCAGACTGTATTAACACCAGATGAAATGGTCTGAGCAGATGTACAAAATAATGAGACAGATGTTTTTGTCCATCAGGTCTATCTTTCTGAATGTTCTAGGATTAATAGTGCCTGGAAATAAAGCACAGATGATGCTTTCTTCTGTTTGATATATGTGGCTGCTAATCATAGCTGATGTACAAGGGAAAAGGTACCACCCAAGAACTGTGCATTCTGCCACAACCATCTCCCTGCACAATTTACTGCTGTAGCCATGGCACTCTTATGGAGGCAAAGTGGCTTTACCTGGACAGGATTTTTGTGGAGTTGTTAAATGTACCAGGAAAATGGCAGAGGCATCAGATTTCTAGGGTGGAATCCTGGTCCTGCTGATGTTGGTGGCAAAACTTCCTCTGGCTACCAGCTGGGTAGATGGATTTCACTTGTCATTCCCCTCTGAGATAGCCCCTGATATAGTGTTTACGAGTGCTTCTCTGTATCTAAGGTTCCCCTTCTAAAATGTGAACTTGATGCATACTGTTCAGCAATGCAGTTTGAGATTTACCATGGAAGGACACTGAAGTGCTAAGCAAAATTTATTAGAAGTGATAATCTCCTCAGACTAATTGGAAAAAACAAATAAACATCCAGGAATGCAAGCCTTTCTGAAGGATGTCACTTGTTTTGGCTCCTTTTTCCTTTGAGTTATTGAGGCTTCCTTTTGGATATCCAGTTTTGATATCTTCCATGTTTATGGTTGCAGAGATCTAATGGTTGTGACAGCCTGAAGACAGAAATGAGGTGGTTGAGGACTGGAAGAATTAGTAATCTCAAGGAAGGATGGTGGAAAAAGACCCAAACTTAATTGGAAAAAAAAACATTGGAAGATATTACAGCCATATGACTAATTCTTTATCAGGTGTCATTCAGTCTGTTCAGATACTGAGATCTGCTTAGATTTTCCTGGATTTTTCCTTTTTACTTGGGCAAAATAGCATACCAAATATAACCCTTCCAATGTGCCATTGTATTTCCATAAATGTCCTTTAGTGTGTACAAAATGAGTAATTAGGCAAACACTGGGAGATTTTGGTTGGCAATAGCTGTTAAGTTCTATTCATTTCTTTCTGGATCTGCTTTTAGTCCTGTCTCATGACAGACAAGCACGGATCCATGTACTGCTGATGTAGGCAGCATACCCTGCATGCTGTTTTTTCATCAGTATTTCATGTTGGATTCTGAAGTGACCAAAACAACAACAGAAACAACTAGGGCCATTCCCTGGAGTCCCAGGTTTCCTTGCAAGGAACTAATTTTTGTACATGTGACATCACTAATAAAGGCCCTTTTTTTAGATATCCAGAAGTTGTTTTTTCTACTAGTTTTATATTAGAAAGCTCAATTATTATTCTGCATTCTAGCAACTGCAATTAATCTCAGTTTAGAAAATGGTTTCAGACAAGGCTAGAAATCTAAAAACAGTATCAGGATGAGTACCAAAAAAAAAAAGAGAACCACCTCTCAGTCTCTTTAGCTCTGATAATGTCACTTTGAAAACTGGCATATCAGTCTGTTGTTGCAAGATTAGGAAGAGTCAGTTGCTGTTTTCTAAGTGCTATGAACATTCAGACAAAAGTGCAAGTGCAAAAATATTTATTAACATTTTATAAAATCCTCATCAAAGTTATGCCTACCCTCATTTACAAATAGAAAATAATATCTATGCCAAAATAGGTTAGAAGAGGTCTATTTTGTTGGAAGATTTTTTTCATTCTTTGTTGTATGAAAGGCCATAATAGAAAAAGTATCTTGATGAAAATATTCATCTAGAAGAGGCTACAAGCAAACAGATTGTGAAAAAAAAGTAGTACTAGTAGGATGGGTTATCTTCTTCATTTAATATCAGGCATTCTCAACACAATTGTTTTCTGTTCTCTGGGAGAAAAAAAATAGTGCCTATTCAAAAGTGTTTCTGGGCTGAAGTGTTTTCCGTTGCTTTACCTTGAAGCAAGACAGTAAATAATCTCATTTTTTGTAGTTCAGAAAAACAGGGGAAAATGCTATCCAAGGTCATGAGCCTAAAAGCCATTGAGCAACTGCAATCAATACCTTGCATGTATTATTGGAAGCAGAGCTGTCCTGAAGGTTTTGCTGCTGCAGCAAACAGCTTTGGAGTAGTTCTTGAGCTGAATCAAACAACCATAATCTATTGAAAGCCCTCAGCTTAATAAATAATAGTATGGTTAAATGCTTGGTGCTGCACACAAAGGCTTAGCTTCTGAGCTGCTGGTACTGTTAATTGGAGATGGAAAGCTAAATCCCTGGGCTGGAAATCTGCTCCTTGGAGTCCATCTGAAGCATAGGTTATCTGGGAAACTCTGTGCAGAGTCTGTGGCTCAGTAGCACATGAAAGTGAGAAGTGGAGGAAGGGGAAAAAGAGCTGGAGGAAAAAGAAAAAAATACAGTAAGTGAATTTTGGAGTTTCTAATATAAGTTATGACAGATAATCTTTTGGGATTTTCTGTGGTGCTCGGTGACAGAACAAGAGGTAATGGGCACAAACTTGAACATAGGAAGTTCCATCTTAATATGAGGAGGAACATCTTTACTTTGAGGGTAGCAGAGCACTGGAACAGGCTGCCCAAAGAGGTGGTGGTGTCTCTGCCTCTGGACATATTCAGAACCTGCCTGGACGTGTTCCTGTGCAGCCTGCCCTAGGTGATCCTGCTCTGGCAGTGGGCTTGTTCTAGATGATCTGCAGAGGTCCCTTCCAACCCCTAACATTCAATCTTTGAATCCTAAGTGAGAAATGAAGTTACATAAGGCACAGTGCTTGTGATTGATGACATGAATTGTCACCATGTCCTCGTGTTTGCCATTACTGGTGAATACTGGTATCTGCAGCCACACCTCTGTCTGCAGCCAAAGGATGCTGTGCCTGGGTCAGGACACTCTGCACTGTATGATAAGGCAGCAGAGTTAGACCTTGACCCCTTTGGCACTGAACTGGTTTTAACCTCTTTCTTAGTTCTTTTTTGTAATGGAAGAAGTATTACCATGGCCCTCTGATTCCATGGTAGTGCAACAGAGGAGCTGAGCCTGTCAGGATGGGCTAGGAAGTGGCAGTACCCACAGGCATTTAACACACATTTGGAAAAACTAGGAAGAACAGGCAAAAACAAGGCATGTGCCCTTTAAAACAGAGGGAGAAGCAAAGGTAAACTGAAGGTTTGCCTCTCAGGGGCTGTGGGCCAGGGCACAGTGACCCATTGCCACGAGGCTGCCACCAGCACCACTCCTCCTGCCAGCTGTGCTGCATCGCTCCTGGGAAAGGTTAAAGGAAGTATTTCATTCTTCCTTTAAATAAAATGAGTAGCCGTATTTCCTGGTCATCTCCACTCATCCTTCAAATCTGTTAGCTCATCAAACACTTTTTTGGCATTTCTTCTTTGCCTTTTCAGCTGAACTACAGGGGAATCTGATTTTAGGGTAAGTTTAGCAAAATGATTTAGTGAGAAAAAATTTTTTTCTTTGTCAATGGAGACTTTGACTAGAGTTTTTGCTCATCAGCATTCATTGTGTATTTGGCCCATCTTTGTTTCTCATGCAATTAGGTTGTGTAATGAAAAGTGGCAACTTAGGTTAAACTCCTCAGAAATGAGTGCTGCTGTCTCTTCCTGACAGAAAATGCAAAACCAGAATATTATGCAGTCTGGTTCCTTCTACTTTCTGAGACCATTTCCAAAGCATACAGATGAGATAGGAGAGTAGGCTGTATCTACTCTGCTTTTTTCAAGAGACGGTGCAAATTGAAAGTAAATTGAGCCAGATGACAGCCAGAATGAATAATTTACAAATTGAAGAGGAAGAAGCTGCAATGGAGGCAAGCAAGTGGATGCACATCACAGAAATAAAGGCAAAAAAAGGCTTTAAAATTACTGCAGCATGGAAGAAATTAAAAATGGCCTCTTGAAGCCATTTTTGAAGCTGGTGTGCTAGGGAAATTAATTTACAAACTGCAGGTGTGCCCTGAAGAGAAAGAAGGACAAACAATTCAGTCCTTTGGACCCAAGCGACTACCTCAGCTAATCTGATGTATGGAAAGCACTTTGGTTTCCACTGATGCTTGCCTCAAGCAAAAAATCTTAATGAGCCCATCTGCTAGCAGAGCCTCTGAGCATTCCCTGTCAGCTCTGTGGAGTGCTCCTGGTGATAAACATTTCAAACAAAGGGAGTATAGCCATGGTGAAAAAAATTCTCTCTGCTCAGAGCAAAACAGAGAAAGCAGCAGTGGTCTATGCAGAAATAAAATGATACAGTTAATGACTGTCAACTGAGAATCCCAGGCCTTTAGCATTTTATTTCTTGATTTTGCTTTTTTTCTATTATTTGATCCTATCAGTAAGGATCTGGCAGAAATTGGTTGTTTCATTATGAAGTAAGTGTGAAACTGCAGGCTAAAAATTCTGTTTCCCCTTGCTGGCCCAGCGGAATGGGAGCTGCTCTGCTTGCTCTCGCTGTGCTCTGCCCCTAAAAACATCCCGGGCCACTTCAGTGAAGAGGCCTCTCCGTACCTACTCCTCGGGGGCTTGTTTTCAAACACCCAAGCAGCATAACTCTTCTGAGTTTTCCCTAATTATTCCTTTGATTTTCTGTGCCATGTGTTTACTTGTACTTTTGTCTGAGTGATGTTCATCTAAGACTGCTTCTTCTATAGCATTTGCCTGCATTTCCCCAAACTTCAGCATGGGAAAGATAGATGTCTGCAGCTTTTTGTGGCACTTCAGTTCTTCTGGCATATATTGATGGAGTTGGCATTTTCTCACAGCTGAACAGTATTGACAGCAGTGGAACTGGCAGATGGGGCAAAGAGAGCTTTGTTTTTCTGAACAATGTCCTCTTGCATTTTTTTTTTTTTTTTTGCTTCACCTCATAGGAGCAATCAGGCATAGGATTAAAAATGTTTCCCTGCTTTTGAAAACCAAGAAGAGCAACATACTGAAAATGGCAGTGAAAACCACTGCAAAGCATCTGCCTAGCAGATTTCTAGCTCTAGTTTGAGACAAAGTAATCTCTGTAGGTTTTACCTCTTTGGCAGTATTAAATTAACTTGGGAAAACTGACAATGTAAATTAACTTGGGAAAACTCCTACAGAAACAAAAACCAAAAAAACACAGCAGCTTTAGGGAGAAGATAATGACTCTGTGGCAATTAGTTAATTACCCAAATTAGGAATGTACTTCAAAAGCTACTAACCTGAAGTAGTTTCCTCAGGAGCCTTGCTTCTCAGCAAAAAGAAACCACTGCTTTGGAGAAGTCTAAAAAACTATTATAACATTTCCAGTTTAAGAGGTGCGTTTTTCCTCCCACATCAAAGAAGACTGGATTTATTTATTTAACAAAAAAAAATTAGATTACTTCAGGGCACAGGACTTTGTTAATGGGGAAAAAAATCTGGGTTTTGAAAAGCAATTAAGTTTTTTGTGTGTGTGTGTCTGTGTGTTATGCTTCACTGAGAAAATGGTTAATGCTTTTGGGAAATGGTTAATGCAATATCTCTTAATCAGTGCGTTCATGCAGAAATAAATCTTGCCCCACTGCATGCCAGCCAAATACATTTTATAATACGGCTACAAAATGGAAACATTTTTTGATACCATTTCAAACTCTCAGACCTATTGGCATCTCCTGCCTTTGTCTTCTGCTGTCAGTATCAGCTCTGGGCTTGGCTTTTCCAGCGAGCTGTAGCACGTATTTGGGTGTCGTGCTGTTCCTTCCAGGCAGCAATGCCTTAACAAGCCCAGATGGTTTTCCTTAATTCCCCTGGTTAACTATGTTTGCTGTTTTCAAAGTTTGGGATCTTTCTGCTCAGTGGCAGCTCTTCACCAAATGAAATATTAATTGCAGAATATGAAAAAGAGCTTTTCAAGGGACCCATTCCTTAATAGCTAATAGCTAATGTTGCTAGAGCTCAGGGAAACCTCTTTTGGGAAGCTATTTCTCTTCATAAGAAATAGCAAAGGAAACAGGAAGATGGTAGCCAAATACAGGGATACTCAAACCCAACACAGTATGTAGCCTTTGTATTTTCTTCTGCAGAGAGATTGTAAGGCTGCAAAGCTGCACTATTTTTTTTCTTCTAGTCCCCTTTACATACCCTCCTGTGCTTTCCTTCATCTTCCAAACCCTTGATATAATGAGAGCAGGCAAGTCTGCTTTGTGGGCTACCATAGCTTTGACTGTCATGCTGTCCTGGGACTGGATGGACCAAGATGAGGTCTGCTGGAAAGCACTGAATGAAATACCGTTCTTTGGAAATAATCCACTATTTTCTGTAATGCCTTTTTGTGGTTGGGAGGATGATAGTACCAGAAGCAGCCCTTGGAGAAGGCCAGAACAGTTCACTTTGCTGGTTTCTTTGTAATGTGCTACATGTAACTGAAGAAACCTACTGGGGGACTGTGAATGAGTGCAAAGATCTCCGCTGCTTCTACACATGAAATTTACTCGGTTACTCGGCTCTTAAACCAGGAGCAGGGAACGCAAGCCCCAAAACATTGCATGGAAAGACTTGTAGGTAAGGCAGCAGTGAAGCTGGGACCAGAAGCTAAGCTTTATTGCAAATTCAGTGTTGCTCTAGTATTATATATCCCTAAGTGCATCTCTCTAATGGGCACTTCAAGCCAGAAAGTCAGCTGCCCTTCTCTCAGTAAGTATTTTGTGCTTCGAATAATGAGCATTAAGGGTTTTGTTGGTTATTTAAATGCCACAATTCCAAGCACTTAAACACACTTAGCAGGTTCCGAATCTCTCTGTTTCTGAGCCAAGTGGCATTTTGAAAAGCATTAAGTTAAGTAGTCTCCCACAATAATTTTGCATTCCTCCTTTGAGCTTTCTGTACTAGAGCCCACTTTGAATGTATTGCTGTATTGATTTTGGTATTCTGCCATCCTCAAAGTTTTCTTCTGGATTTTTCTGCTGAAGCAGTTGCTCATTCAGATGCATGTGTTCAGAGGGGGGGCAGCTTCATGTGTGCTCCATGTGACACTTGGAGGTCACTTTCCTGTTGCTCTTCTTCAAGGGCTGTACTGGAATCCAGTTCTTCACCACATGTGTAGGGAAGCTTGGGAGTGGATGTGATGTCCCCGGCTGTGGAATAGGGAAGCTTGGGAGTGGATGTGATTCCCCGGCTGTGGAATACTTTTGCTGGCATTCCCCCTGCAAAAAAATTCTGGAAAATTTTGCTACTGCATTAAGAAAAAACATGAGACGTTTATCTTAAAAGACAATTTTTCCGGGGTGATCTGAGTAGTTCAACTTAAAGGACAGCAGAAAAAAATCCCAATGCAGTGATTACCACAATTAACCACCATTACATGAGGATTAACATAGCCATGGTTACTAGTCCTAGATATACTAATGTGAACAGAAGAGGAACAAGCAGATGAAAGAAAACTGCAGCATTTTGATGTGCTGCTTTTGCAGCACAGAGCAGTGCTGAAGTAGCATTCAGTCATGTTCAGAAATAACTACAGGCCATGGTCACTGGGTTTCCTCAGTGCTCAGACCTTACCAACCCTTGGGAATTGAAAGCTGAGCTCCTGAGGTTCAGTCTCACCTCACCTCAGTGACTCACTGCTTGCCTGACCAAACTTTGAAAACCAGTTTCTAATTGCAGACATTTGATCTGAACCATCCTGGCCAGATTTTTGAGGAACTTGGGAGTTCCCATACCTCAAGTAAGATTCAAGGGGGGAAACTTGCAAAGACCTTCAGCCAGTACCTGCCTATGTTTTGGGATCCTGATGCACGTGATACAGTGGAAGGGAAGAGCACTGTTGCTGATTGGCCATGCTTCTGGCATGCCCTTCCTCTAGCTCAGCATCTTTCTTACAGTCAGTCACAAAAAACTGCAAAAAGCCAAGACATAACCTGCCGAGAAATTCCCCCCCCCTTTTAAATTTTTTTTGTTTGTTTGTTTGTTTTAAAGCTGCTTTCTGCATTGTGGCATCTGTAATCCAGCTATACTTTGTTATGAGATGACATGTAGGATATTTCCCTAGAGTTATTTACAGAAATCTGGAGTGCACCCTTCAGCTGCTTGATGTCCACCTGGACAATTCAGGCAGGCAAATGGGTATTTACTTTCACAGGTTCCAGGCTGGACCTAAATGTGGGGGTTCAAAACACAGCTAAATGTTTTACCTAATCTTTAAATTTTCAAGTTAGAGCCAGTACGGTATCCAACTGGGTCAACAATAGGGTTGAGAAGGCAGGTTATAGTGAGTCATGTCCTGGTGTTATTTCTCATACAAACTTCTAATTTACCAGGTGTGCCTTGTTTGGCTAATTTCGTATTGCATTTTTCACTTCTACTTGCTTATTGTTTGCCTTTGGAGGAAACAGGATTTGATGATAGCTGGTGCTGAGGCTGGTGTATCTGTGCTGTGTTTCTGAGCAGCCTGAATGCTGTGGCAGGTCAAGGGGCAGTTCTGCACAGTGCTGATGCAGCCCTGCTGAGTTCTGCCTGTAGGTCCTACCCCACTCCTGCTGTAGTGTTTCCTATCTTTATGGGGAGACCTCCCTCTGAAAAGATTTGGTGATTTTAAACAAAAGAAAGGACAATTAATGGTGACTATATTGGACAGAATGCTATTTCACAGTTGCTTTCAGCCAGGTCAGCCATGGCTCATTAAAGCCACCAAATATTCAGTAAGAAAAACAGTGGGTGTCTTGTGCTGCCTTTTCGCCTGGGATTTCATCAAAGGCCAAATCAATAACATCGTTATTTTTAATGTTAATGAGGTAGTCTAAGTCGCATTTTATTTGTCTTCTCATGGAACAAAACAAGCTTTAAAACAATTGACAGTTCTGTCTAGTGGGCACATGAAACCTTTGGAGGAAATCACAGTGGAGAGAGACTTGTAGGGGCAGGAAGACCACCCCAGCCCCAAGATGATCATGTTGTAAAAGTCTATCTTCCTGCTATACATTCTGTGATCCATAAGGCTGTGTGAGAGGGGTGCTCCCTCAGCCTTCAGTGAGCCCTTTGCCATGCATTTGGTTGGGAATTTTCTCTGGAGTTCTCTCTACTGAAAATCTTTATTATGCTAAATTCTTCCCTAGAGTTTCTCCTTATCAGTCAGGTCCTGAATGCAGATTGCAGTTCTGTCTATGGAGCTACTGCAGAGCCTATTCCATGCTAATAAGTTTTGGGTGTCCCAAGAGACTGGTAGACAATGGAAATTATACAGCATTTGTCAAACCTGCTGCCATGCTGTCATTTAAATACCCCAAAATAGAGGCAAAAGTTTTCTACTTAATTTGTCTTCTTTTCCATTTGGTACAATTACCATGTGAGTCAGGCAGCTTTAAGAATGTTTTGAAGGGGAAAGTTGATTATTAGGTACATAAGAATAATGAATCATGCTTGATGGAAAATTATTTTTTCCTTTCTTTTTGTGCCACATTACCCAGACTATCAATTACTGGAAAAAAAAAAATAAATCCCTGCCTCATATGGAAATTCATCATAGGTAGAAATTTTTCATAGGAGAAAAATGGCATAAACACCCTCTCGATTTTGTAAGTTGGAAGCATAAATGAGTATTCAATGAAAGGATAATGATACGAGCTATTACAGATCTCCAGGGAGTTTTCATGAGGTTGCTGGATCTAATTATGAAAATGTTTTCCAGTCACCTCTATTCCAAGAACCACCTTGCAATTTCTTGTATGCTAAGGGATCAACATCTTTAGAGACTCTCAAAATAGATGTGCTATATAGAGAGAGGCTATGAAGGTTAGAACAGAAATGTCTGGAATAGAATATTTCTCCAGAATAAAAATAAAAATTTAAAAAAAAAAGAAGTATCTGAAAAACAATCATAATTTTAGTCAAGATGAAAATTTCAGCCATATTTTCTCAATTTTTTTCATTGCCAAATTCATTTTTTTGGATGAGCAAAACATGATGATCCTCATCTTCTTATGCCTATGGATGCAACACACAAGCAAGGATGGAAGATGTAGCACTGCTCTTATCTGTAGTTTTAGTGCTCAAAAAAAATCCTGCATAGTACAAAAGGAAACATAAAAGAAGGGTGCAGGGCAGCCAAGAGTGCTTTGTTCTTGTGCCTCTCTTTGTCTTAGTATGGGAATAGCTTTTCCGAGAGAGGTTCCAGGATAATGGGAACCCATGGGGTATTTTCTCTTTTGTGGACTGGCTGGGGTTGGTGGTGAAAACTCTTTGCATGATTTGTCTCTCTAGAGTAGATCAGCCTTTGTTATCTGTGGCATTGGAATTAATCACTGTGGCAAACTTTTAGTTTAGGGTGTTCTTCAGACAGCTAATGAACCAAAATTGAAAAGATTTAATGGAGCTGTTACCTCCCTGAGTGCTGCATGAAAGAAGAGTGCAAAACCTACCCTGTTCCACTGACAGAACTGTGCTGATCTGGCACTTGAAACAAAAGCCATTAATTGTCTTAAATGACTCTAGATAATGAGGTTTAGTAATTGGCTTTTCTTTTAATGCAGCTTTGAAAGGCTAAACCACATGAATCTGTGTAATGCCTCAGAATAAGCAACAGTGAAGGTAACAGGTAGGCTTGACTTCACAGACAGTGCCTGTCTAAGCTGGATAAAGCCATATCGGTTTAGTTACATGAACCATTTGTTGAGGATAAGAATAATTTTTAAATATGGAGTTGTTTGAAGGCTTTGGGTTAGAGTGGAAAATAGGGTAATTTTGTTGCAGTACATTTAATTTTTGCAATGAAATATATTGCCATTGGTTTTCTGTAGAGCCCAATTGCTGTGTACCTTAAATTTTGAAGACTTAAAAGTCTTAACATCATCCTAGCTAGTAAGCTCTGCAAGAGCTGTACCCTGAAGAACTCAGTATATTCCAAATTTCTCTCACAAGTGTGTATCTAGAAGAAGGTAGATACTCAAGTCACATGAGAGACCACCAGGGAATGCATCCTCATTTGACTGTAGATTGACATCACTCTTTCCCCCTGCTTTTCTGTTGAGGAAATTGCTGAAACACACACACAGATGCTGATCTATGCGTGATTAGAAAAGGATGCCACTAGGTAATTGTGCAGGTGCAGCTCCTGTATCTGGACTGGTTCTTCCTGCAAATTGTAGTATTGCACAAGGAAGGAAATTTCCCATCACAAATCTGAGTGCTTCCTCATGCAGTGCAACACTGAAGTAAAAATTAAGACAAGGAGTCATACATTTCTTGAAGCTTTAAAATCTGCAGGGAGATGTGTATAATGACAGTGTTCCAAATCAATTTGCAAGCAGCCTGATTTGGGAAGAATTGAGGTTGAAAGCGTTGCAAGAGAATTTGACTAAGAGCCAAGCAGCAATCCAATTTTACACATCCACTTCTCTAAAAATCCAAATATTAATATCTCTCCACTCAATACGTCATTGCTCATCCTTCCTGCCTCATTCTTATTTGGCCCAGTTCCTCCCTTCCACTTGTACATTATTAATACCAGGAGTCTGCTTTTAGCATTTGGACACTGTGATGGTCATTAAAAAATGCACCGTTGTTCAATCTCTGGCAGATAAGGGCTGTTAGGTCCCAGGAAAATGGTTTCTCCCTCATTTTCTCTACATGGAAATGCTGTGGGGTTTTTGGGGGTGGGGTTTTGTGGTTTTGGGTCTTTTTTTTAAACGAGGTTTTTGTAGCCAATATATAAGCAAATATATGTGACTTTCATTCAACCTCATGCCTTTAGGACAAGAGTAGGTGATTAAACAAAGTGAGTGGGCATGTGGATTTCCCTATGCACAGAAGAGACACAGCTGTTTCTGCCTGGGATGGCCATGTGTTTGTTTCTAAGTGAGAAATTTTTTCAAGCTTTGAAAACAGATCTAGACACAAAGCTTTGTAGAAGGAAGTTGCATGTAAGTTGCAACAACTCGAGTAAAAATGAAACTTGCCCAGTGGCATTCTTAAATTTTTGAATGCTTAGTTCTTCAGTTCTTTGGTAATTTCTTCAAGAAGTCTGAGTAAGTTAAAAACACCTTGGTAGCTTCCTAGGGGAACACTGGTAAATTGTAAAAGATTTTTTAATGATACTCTGTACTAGCTTCAGATCTGGTGAGGTCTGCAGTTAGATAGAGCTGGAGGCCATCATAGTATATAACACATAATTCAGCCTGACCTTTATATGTTTTCCCAAAAATGGATTGTTAACATTCTTATGAGGTATTGGTTGAGGGTTCAAAAAGGTTAGGTATAAACAGTTCAATAAAATTCATAGCATGCAGCTCTCATACTCAGAGAGGAGACATTTATACGTTTATTAAAAGGAGTTTATTGAACTTTATTTTGCCTTCTTTGCTGACACTTTGGTAAAAGAGTTATTCACTGCTGCAGCAATTTTAGATCAGAGGGCTGTTTTAGTCATGCTGAGGTCTCTGTGAAAGAAGCCAGTCAATGCCACATCCTCTGTACCATGTTTGAACAGCATCTTGAATGGATGGTGGCAGTGAAAAGAAGATGAATTGCTGTGTCAAAGGTCCTGAGCAATGGGTTTCTTACCTTGTTAACTGTCTAAAGGATTTGGGCTCTTGGCACTGGTATTATAAGAATTCACATTGATCTGCATACCAAGAAAATATTACAGAGGGCGGAGAGAGAAGTGCAGCAAAATTTCTCAGTGTCACAGTTACTATGGCCATGGGGACTTAAGGACCAGTAATGCACAAGAAGGAGAATCTGTGAATAACAGATTTTTCTGGGTTTTCTGGCTATTCATTCTTACAAAAGTTACCACTGTATCCAGAAATCTGGTATCACTTAGGAGCACAGAGATACTGGCACAAAAAGAGCTATGTCTTCATGTGTTTTTCAATCTACTTGGATTGTTTATATTTGATCTTTAATTCTGGGACTGCAATGCATCTTTTTATTTCTACTAAGTTGTCAGGATGTATTTATCTGTATTTTTAGATAACATTCTGTCTGAGGAATTATTTATCCTCTTAAAAATGCTAGAAGTGCTGTAGTCCTGCCTTTGCTTGAGGATATGATTTGTTTGTGGATATGATTTATGTAACATTCAGATTAAATTTTATTTGTACCTGACTGTGCAAGCTGCATAGCCTCACATTCAGAAGTAGGAAATGGGGTTGTCATTTTAGTAGATCCACATATGTGAATAGTAGGTAATTTGCAATGCTCCCTCCCCTAATAATCTTCTAATGTAATTAACTGATACAGCAGCACAGTGATACTCAGAGCAGTTTGACCCCAGTATTTCCCTCCTACTCTGGCTCTTCACATACTTGAAACTTGAATCTCAAGTTCTTCAGTAAATTTGTAAAGCAACACATTGAGTGATCCATTTTACATGATTGGAGGATTTTGACACTTGAAAAATATCTGGACTTTCCTCTCCTTTATCCTCACATTCAGAAAGAATCACAAGTATTTGCAATGAATAACATATAGCAGGAATGAAATGGCATCAGCTTTCAAGACCATTTCTATTGCCTCTTTTGATTAGCCTCAACAGGAAATACTAGATATGACTTGTGTGCTTTTTTTAGCCTGTCTGCCATGAATCAAATTTGATGTAAACTCATCTCTGTGCATGTTTAACAATGAAATAGGATTCCTTCCCTAGATATTACCCAATAGAATGGAATTATTTACCATTGTAACATAGGCACATTTGGAAGTGTAAATAGTGCATTATTCTGGATGACTAAAGCATGATTAAAATGAAAACAATAAAGAGCAGGGAAGAAAGGGGGGCCTAGGTATTTGTAAGGCCAGGAGGCTCCCATGAGCAGACAGGGTCAGCCTGTTTAGACAGCATTAATAGGTCATGCTGGTTTTCTTTAAAAACAAACCCCAACATTTTGTACTGTAGTACATTATCTCTATTACCACACCTAAAATAAATCATTCATCATCAAAAGCCTGTGGAAATAATTGGGATTTAACAGTAATTTCAAATGAGCTAGCACTGTAGGAACATCAGGCATGTTTCTTTTTCTACTCATTAGATGCCCTTTTTAAGTCTTACAAAGTTAGAGACAAGAGATGACACGCCAAGCTGAATAGCTGCACCATCTTCAGATAAGCCAAAAATGGTTTGATTTTTACTTTTGGAATTGATACTAGAAAAACTGGGTCTTGAGGTAATTTCCATTTAAGCAATGATTGAATTCTCAATGACTTGAGAGTAAAAATAATCTGACCACAGGTCCTCTGGTGCATAATTTTACTTTTTTCAAGATATGTTTCTTATTAGAGAGTGTTTGATTTTGTTAATAATATTTATGGAGACAAAGGCATTTGGTGGGTAGCTAATAACTAGCAGAAGTTGATAGTTTTCGTAGTGGAACAAAAGATTCTTACATTTAATGAGTGGATAAAAGAATTGCAAAAGGATTAGGGAGATACAGTCTGGATAAGTAGCTCTGAAAGTTGAGTGCAATTGTAACAAATCAACTTGGTTATTTTAGTTACCTGGGAGCCTGGCCCATACAGTCTGAAAACATCCAGCATTGTAGCTGTTTACCTTGCCAGTTCCCATGACTAAGCTGTAAAAGTGAAAAATTAGGGTAACCTATACAAAAAAGCATAAAGGAGCACCAGAATATATGCAAGCAAAGAAGAAAGCAGTAACACTGGGGCAAATGGCAGATAAATAAAATCCTCTGTTCAGATCAGAGGATCTGACTATAAATCAGTATATGTTGCCTGTAACACAGTGGTGATGGAGAAGAGCTTAAGAGCATTTTTTAAGAGCCTCATTCATTCTACTCCATTGATGAGCTTCATGGAGCTAATTTGTTGAGAGGGCTCTTCCAAATGGGGATGGTTTTCTCAAAGCAGATTGTACAGATGGCAGTCAATAATGATAAGTGGGTACCTCATCACTGCTTCAGAAACTTTGCTGACTTTGCAGTATTTCGTAGTGAAACAGGCAACAGGAATTTAAATCAAATAGACTGAATCTTAGTTTACTGGATATCTTATTATGCATATCAAATACGGGATCTTCTTAAACACAGGAAACTTAGGTGGCTTCTCAACTTTTGAAAATGGAATTTCCCTCAGTTTAATGGGAAAAGTTTTCCAGTTTAATAAGAAAAATTCCAGCATTCCATGAGCTGTGAAACTATAGTGAAGGAATGGAAGAGAAAGCACCTCTGTAAAGTCTCTGCTGCCTGGGTTCGTGTTATTTTTGGCATTGCAGCAACACTGTGCTACATGGGGGACATGGACATCTATATCCCATGGTAGCATATTCTCTCTCAGGAATATCCTGACCTAAGCAGAGGAAGTAATTTCATTGGCAGTCTGAAATTTCCCCAGTGACACAGTTTGATTATGTCTCTGGTTTACGTTTGCATTCCAGAATGAGGAATGTTTCCTCTAAAGGAATCGTGTGGTTTGCAGAACCCAAAGCTATTTCAGTCTCTCCATTCCTCTTCCTTTTTAGCAGGTACTGGGGTTGGAGAAAGCAGAGACTACTGTTTCAAAATCAGCTTTTATTAGCCATTAAAAATAAAATTTAAAAAAGCATGGTAACAGGAAAGAGATAAAAAACATGAGAAAATCCCAGCTATTGAGCCAGAGCCAGCATAAGTCAGTGTAGCTGTGTTGCACACAGTAAAATTGGGAATGTTAATCTGATGTTGTACACTGAGAGTCTAGCATCCAACTCACTTGAAGAAAATGTACCATGGAATTAAACCCCACCAAACTAGTTCTTTATTATATCAGCTTGGTGCTTAATGCCATTCCAGGGGACCAAAAAATAACACTTCCATTTTAGCAGTCTTTGGCTTTTTCAAGAAAAATCATATAAAAAATATGCAGCCAAGACCCAAGCAAAGCAGCTGAATTGCAGGATTTCAATCTTTTTTAGTAATTCATTTCTGGAAAACAATTTTCTGTTTTACCGGTGATTGGAAAACCAATCATGTTTAATGATTTGTGTCATGCTGTTGCTTAATTTTTTTAACCATATTACTTAATTTCAGTAATTGTAATTTCTAAAGGGAACAGAATGAACTGAGAGCCTCCCACCTATGTATTCCAAGTATTTTATCAGCCTTTTTAATGACATCTTAGTAATCTGCTACAAGCCTTTTAAATTTACCTGCTAAATATTGTCAGTTCCCTCTTTTCTCATGGTTGCATGTATACATACAAATATATATGTATGTATATACATATGTGTATATATGTATGAGAAATTATTTGGCACTGGTTGAGGATGAGACCAATAGTTTGTTGTTTTGTTTTTTTTCCAGAAGACTCTCTAACCATCCTTGTGGTTTAATAGAGAATGCTTTAATTTGTGGAACATGGAGAGGATGGGAAGTTGAAAGTATTCTTTAAATATGTGCAATTTAGTGGAAGAGCTCCAGTTCTCTCTAGTAGCCTTTGTAGAGTGACACAAAACATATTAAAAGATTATTTTATTCTCTTAAGGCTATAGGGATTCTCTGTGGGGGGCTGACCACAACTACCTGGTGATTCTCTCAGCAGCTTCTAAAATGTGATATGACTAGAAAATCTCATTCAACTTCCAGAAGCCCATACAGATGGAATTGCAGTTCCTTGCAGCTTGTTTGGCTTTGCTTCTGCCCTAGTTTCTGAATAACCTACACAGCAATTTTCACTCCTAATTATCAGAAAGGCAGCTAGGTCTTTTCCTAATCTGTTTTATGCATTTATTCACTGCTGTCATGATGACTGGTTCACCAACTTCTTTGCAGTGGTATTAGTTAGATAAATGCTATTATTTCCTACTTTGTAAGTGAGGAATCAAGGAAATAGTAAGTAAAAAAAACTTAAAAAAATTGTCCAGGTGTCTTAACCAAGATCATACAGGACATTGAGACAGTACTGAATACAGGACACTGAGATTGACCCCTAAGATTTCTAACTGCAGCAGAGTAGCAAAGGCAGATAATAAAATGTCTTCTGTAAGTCATGAGGAGTCCTGGAGTTGATGGCAGTGGAGTTCTGACTAGAATAAGAAAAACCCAAATGTCTGGGCAAATATTTTCCGATGGCTTGTGATTGCATGTGCTGTGAAAACAAAATTCTGCATGTGGCAGTCTAATGCTCTGTTTTATAACATCAGGCAGATGAGACAGGATGTTCTTTATACTATCTTTTTTTTTTTTTTCTTTTTTTCTGTCAGAATTAAGATAATAAGTTATCTGAAGTTAAAAAGCAGTTAGGGGGTGGAGGGGACACATGCAGAGAACATGTCCTGTTCTTGTACTCATGGTTTCCTCTCTTTTCTTTTGCAGTGAGTATGTTTTTGAACACATTAACCCCCAAGTTCTATGTTGCCCTGACAGGCACTTCCTCATTAATCTCGGGACTTATTTTGGTAAGTACTAACTATATTAATATCACCTTCCAAATTGACTTAATTATCCAAGATGTGATTTCAGGCTTTATCCTGAAATCTGACTTTTTTTTTTTTCTTTATGCTTACATTTCTGCAGTGCATAAAATTTGTATTTCTATACTTGTACTTCTTTTTTTGTGGGAGTAAAAAAAAAGGGGGGGAGAGAAAATGTTTCAGTGCTATGTGTCTTTAAAGAAAAAAAAGTTTTGAAGGGCAATGTGCCCCATTAACAACCCTAAAGCAATTCATAACAAGTGTTTGCACTTTAAGTATTTCCATCAACTATGATGATCAACTAGTCCTACAGAAATAAAAAAGCCAGTAAAAAGGAGAGGCACCAACTATCTCAGCTTAGCATGGTCCTTTTAGAAAGTTATAGAAGGACTTACTAGAGAAACATATTTCAAGATAAAGAGGGAAAAAGAGAAAAAAAATTTCCAGGGGATACTTATGTCAGATCTTCACTTTTAAAATCTTTCTTAATATATATCTGCCTATTTGCTTAAAGGTTTGAGGAGCATTGTAAACCATTTTAAAAGCCCTCCTTCCATATGTAATCCCTGAGGGCTTCCTTGTGCAATTGATACAGTGGAGTGAATCATAATACTGTAATAGTGCAGGATTCCAAAGCAGAGCATTTGCACTGGATTTTATTCATATATTCATAGAAGTAAATGGAGAGAAAAAAAATCTGAGAATATGCATGGTGTACTTAGAATAATATGCATATACTGTGCTGTTCTGTTTCCTCACTGCTGAGAGCTGACTTTTTACTTGCACAAATGAATAGACCAGCCTAGCCTAGGTTAGAATAGAGTAGAATATTTGCACTGGAGGGGACCTTCAATTATCATGTAGTCCAACTGCCAGACCACTTCAGAGCTGACCAAGTTAGAGCATGTTATTAAGAGCATTATTGAAATTCCTGTTACACACTGACACTGGGGCATTGAGCACCTCTCTAGGAAGCCTCTTCTGGTGTTCCAACACCCTCTCAGTAAATAAATACTTCCTAATGCCCACTCTAAACCTCCCCTGGCACATCTTGGAACCATTCCCACATGTCCTATCACTGGATACTAGGGAGAAGAGATCCACAACTCCCTCTCCACTTCCCCTCCTCAGGGTAGGTTGTCTTTGTTTTAGTCTTGTTTGTTCAATCAGTCTTAGGTCATTTGTCTAAAAACAAGTTGTACACTTTTTAAATCTACTGGATACAAGGTGCAGACCCTTTCTCACCGTACAAAACCAGGCATGTAATTGGAAGACCAGTGAGACCAATTTTAGGAGTGTAGTTACAACCGTACAACCACAGTGAGAAGTTTAAAGAGAGTCGTGGCTACAGGCTGGTCTCAGATCTACTGACCACAGGGAAACCTGGAAGCAGCTAGATTCCTTAACTAAAGTGTATCAGTTTGGAGTGGGAAGCCTGCATCTCTCAGGTACATGTTGCCTGTAGCTTATATAGACAAATAAATGGCACCCTTGACTCCTGAATGCCTGTGAGACTCATCATTTAGATGATCTCAGGTATAAAGCATCAGGTGCACTGCTGCTGTGCCTTGCTCTGGGGTTTCCTTGTAGCAGAAGGCAATTACTTAATATCTACACCTTGGATATTCATCATCCCTGTATGAAGTGAGCCCTAAAGCCTGGTATAGAGCTCCCAGTACATCACCAGGTCTTTCAAAATATGAACAGGAGCCAGACCTATAAGATTTGGATTCTGTTCAGTACAGCTCACTCAAATGTATGGGAGGAAAATATGAATGTTACATTCAGTCCTCTCAGGAAGAAGAAACATTCAAAAGGCTGAGCCCCACTGCCAAGTTGAGAAGGACTGAGAAGAATTAACATGGGTTCCATAGGCACAGTTCCATATTTTTTGTTGGAGAGGGAAGACAGCAGGAGGTGGTGGCAAGAAAAAGACAGTTTGTGCCCTGTGGAAATGCCTTACAGAACAAAATGGGAACAAAAACTCTAAAGAGAGACTAAATGATCTGTAACTAAAGCCTGTGTATAGCATAATTGCAAGTGTAGGTACATTCTGTATTGTAGTCATGAAGACAATTTCTGAGGAATGAGCTCAGTAGGAGACCTGTGAGCAAGAAATTTCTAAAGTGCTGTACTTTGATGAAAAGTGCAAGAAGGAATTGGCAAGGAGTATTCTAGACTGATACAAAGGAGGGGGGAAAGGGCACTGATAGAAGCCCTTCTGTGAAGAGATTAGATTGAGTGAGCCTTAACTGAAGAAATCCACTAAATGCTGTATTGCAAAGTCTGTTATGAGTAAGGTGAAGGAGCCGTGAAGAGATGTGGGCACAGACTGAAGGATGACTGAAAGCCATTAGTGTGGACCTTCACTACTGCTATCAGTTGTTGTCTGCTGTTTATTTCACCATCCTAAATGGGTAGAAGATACTTAGGCCGGAGGGGTGACAGCCAGGAACCCTAGATTTTAGGAACTGGTATCAGTGCTGAAAGGAACATGTGGTCTGTAAACTGGATGATGGAAAAGGAACTCAGCAGACATGGAAAGAAGAAACTGCAAGTTGAAGAGACCATGAATCAGGAAATACAGCAGAATAAGTTCTAGTGAGGTAGTCCTAGCCAGTCACTAGCTCAATTGTGCTTCCTATAATTATTTCTTCATTATCTTGCTGTTTACTTAAGTCCCTGTAACATGCTGAACTGCCTGCATTTACTACTCACCTGTCACACTACACACCACCTGCAGTTCTAACGGATTTTTAGTCCTGCTTATGGAACTAAGTGAAATTCATTTATAAAATAAACATTCTCTTGCCAAATCTACATTGCTGGGCTGTTTTTCAGACTAGATGTACTAATATTCCTTGGAATTTTCCACCATATGGTCTGGCAGATTTCTTTCCATTATCAGTTGGCTGCAATTTTTAATCAGAAGGAGAAATCACAGCACTGCAGATTATGAAATTATGGAAAATTCCATCATTTCAGAAGTGTTGTAGCTGATGGGAAAGCGAATGCTTTTCTCATTTCACTTTTGGATTATAAAACAATGACTCTGCAGAGTTCAGCTTTGGGCAGTTGCATGCTATGTGACTCCTTTGCAAAACACTATTCTCCTGTGTTATTTTGTCTCTTACTTTGTTTCCATTCCTTAGGTAAAAATCTGGCCTTGCTGTAGGCAATGTGACTTAAATGAAGCAAGGAATTCAGACTTTTTTCTATTCTGAATAGCTCAGAACCATACAGAAAGGACTTTTCTGTCTCAAGCATTCTCCTTAATAATTACTTGAGTACAGCACATGGTTTAAAATGAACAGTTCAGCATATATTTAATTCATACCAGTGCTATTCTAGGCATCAAAAATAGGAACCAAATTAAGCCCCAAGCTGCATTAGAAATACTGTGTTGGAAGCTTGGTTCCACCACAGTTAGTTTTAATCCAGTAAAATAGTAGGTTTCTGTCTCACAGAATACAATGAGCTGCATTGTATTTGGTGGCTGAGAGGCTGAGGTTTTCCACAGGTAGGGTAATAAAACTGTCATGAAATACAACTGATGTCCTTTAAATGCTGTGAACTGGAACTATGTAAATGCCACCAGGATTTCTAAATAAGGCCACATATTTAACATACAGTTATCACCACAGTGAAAGTTGGTTAGCAAGTGTGGGTGGCATTTGCTCTGCAAACTGATAGTCTCAGTTCTAAGAAAAGCATGGGCAGAATTGAGCCCCAGTCTGTAATCTCCATCAAAAATGCCTCATTATTCTACCTCAGAGCCTGGGATAACAATAAAGTTTTCTGCTATGCAATGAGAGACGTTTTGCAATGAACAAATACAAAGTCTTACAGAGATGAGGATGAGAATTAGAAAGACAGTCTACAGAGGTAGAGCTTGCTGAGCCTGTGAAATGGCTAGCACTGAGTAGCTGGGCTGTTTGCTACTACCTGAGTATGTGTATAGTATGTGGCCTTTTGTAGCCAGTGGTGGTTGTACAGGAAGTCTGAGGGAGAACCTGACAAACACAGACGTGATCTGTCTTATTTTCTTTAGATATTAATTATTCTACTTCTTGTTTCATTACCTTTGTGTAGTGTGCTGCAGAGGGGCAGAAAGGTGACTGATATGTGGGTATTCCCAGAGCCTCCAGGAAGGTCTGACAGTTGTGCAGGGACAGTCTTTGGCAGCTGAAAAGAAATACGTCGTAGTTGTTTGAAGTTTCTGCTCTGCTCAGCAGATGCTGACAGGTCAGGGAGAGTGGAATCCTTGTAGAGACTTTCCAAGAAACTTGCAACTCTTGCCAAAGAGCAGTTGAGAGGAAGGGTCTGTTAGAAGGCAGGCTATAAACCAGCCCAAAGGCAAGAGAAAGGTGCCATAAGTAGCTGGGTTCTACCCAGTGTTTAGAGAAGTGCTGTTCTTAGTCCTGCAATGTATTATTTTCTTTACCATTTCTGTATTTCCAGAGGTAGATGAAATGTAGGTAAATAGCCGTTTATTTTGAATAAGCTGCTTGTTAGTGCTTCATTTTGCTTTTCATGCTGACTCTTTGAGGTAAGACAATGGGGGTTTGGTAATAAGGAGCAGAGTCTAAGAGGATGCTAAACAGGTGTATTTCATCTAGAAGAAATGGGGCTGCAAACCTTCAAGACTGAGACACTGAAGAGCATGGTCAGAGGTCTACTATTACCTAGAACCAAGGTGGGCAGGACTGTAGGATCTGTTTCTCACTGTTTACCCCAAACAGCTAAATAAAACAGACCAGAGGCTTGCTTTTCCCAAAGACAACTCTTGCACCCCAAAGCAGAGTGATCTGTTCCATACTGAAACAGCCCCTGGGCTTTGATATCACTAGAAAATGTCCTGTCTTTGCCCGGAGGAGTTGGCAGAGGCCAGGCAGCCTGCTAGCAAACAAAGAGCACAGATGACTGAGCCAGGCAAACCTGTGCTGTAGTCCTGTTTTATTTATCAGAAAGGCTTAACCATTGAGTCAAGTTCTGCTATCATTATCCTGTTCCTCAAGAGAATAAATACCTTTTGAATCCATTAGATTGTCTGTTAACCACCCCTCACATTAGAAAGTACTCTGAATCTTAGTCCTCTGAGACCTGGAGGCTAAATGAGAGCTCTGAACTGTGGAAGTTGCTGGCTCTCAAAATCCTTTACTGCTACTGTTGAAGACTCAATATATATGCACTGGGAGAGGATGGACTACAGAGAGTGTTTGCTGTAAGAGACGGTGCCAGTCTCAGATAGAATAAACACGAAAGGATAATCCAAATCACTGATAGACATCACTACTTGGTCCAGTGAGCACTACCATGAAAACCATCCCTTGTGAACTGATGCATCTGTGGTGGAATATCTCTTGTAAAAAAAGCAGGCGGGAACATCAGATATCCACAGAATAGTTTCGTTGCTGCATAGAGAAGTGAATGATCTGGGACTGTCAGTATGTGAGAGCAGAGATAAGAAGGAAGATGACTGTAACATTTTCATTGCACAGGGGAAGAGAGGTACCCTCATGGAGAAGCAAAGAGAGTCCAAAGCGAATACCTGAAATGCATTAATAAGACTGATAAGTGATTAACTATATATTTGTTAACAAATATATTTTTCACCTACAAGTTGTTCCTCATAGCCATGCATTTCTAGAAACCAACTATTTTTCAAAAGCCAATACTCTTACATTAAGCGTTACCCATACCCAATTAAAAAGTAAAAATTCTAGATTTTTATTTCTAAACACACAAAACTGGAAATATTCAGAACAAGGTTTTAATCTGGCCTTTATGAACATAATGGTTTCAAAGATACCTCAAGGCTCTTGAGATGTTCAGACCCTGTTCTGACTGGAAAGCACGGACACCAACTACAACTACCAGAAAACTTTGCCACTGCTGTAAAGGGGACAAGGCTTGTGAAGAGCAGTTCCCCCCCACTGTATGTATATGATAGAATTAAAGTGGCCTTTTCTACCACAAGTGGTGCAGAAATGGTCTTTTGCCTTAATTCCTTCCCTGATCCAGACTTCCTTCAATGGGCAATTAATCCTTACAGTCAGCTTTTTTCTGCTGGATGATCTCTGCTGAGCTGTCAAAAGCTCGTTGACTTCACATTGCTTCCCAAGTGGCTGGTGCAGTTAGAAATCAAGTTGGATTATTAGAAATCAGGTTTCAAAACAGATGACATTTTCTATCAAAAGGGCACAGAAATTCTGCAGAGGGAATTCATTGTTTTGACTTCAGTACCAGACTACCTTCTCATGCACCCTGAACAAATCACTCCAAGCAAAGGCTTATGATGATGAATTATGGCTTTAATTTCTAAGAGACTGTATGCAGTGAGATCTGGCTGCTGTTTCCTGGCACTGGATTCACTCAACATATATTGCAAATATTTTAAAACCTGCCTTAAACAATTTACAAATTTAAGGCCATTTTTAAAGTAATTAATATATCTGTAAGTCTACCTCTGTAGAGACAGAGACATCCTGTGACTCAGCTGAACTGTAGACTGTAGTAGTGACTACAAATATATATAGATATAGATATAGATATAGATACACATTCTTTCTGCTTGTGCCCTCAGTTTCATTGAAATTCAGTGTGACAGTTTTCCAGCTGGTATACATTTGTGCAGGGCAAGTGGGCTTAAGTGTGTCCTTCTGCTGCTCACCCTCCCTCACTGGGTTTTCCTTACATTTATCTAAAAGTTGATTATGATTTAAGTAATAAGCAGGAACTCGTTAGTACATTTTGAAAAACTTTTTAAATTCTTTTTTTCTTTAATCCCTTAAAGAAAATATGAAGCTTGTTACATGTAGTCTACAGTTGTCAAGAGTTTTGAGCACAATGACACTGTTACCAAGTGTCCCTTGTCTCAGTATAGGACCATTATCTTTGATTCCTAATAACTACCCCTTCTGAGTTCTGAGACAGGTAGTACTGGGCCTTGTGTGCCTGGATTTGTTCAAGCTTCAAAGTTTCCAAAGATAAAACAGAAACAGATGCCCACAGCATATCTGTGGCTGTATCTCACAGCACAGTCTTGCTCTCGTGGCTGCTCACACGATGCCTTGCTTAGATTATGGTGCTCTCCTAGATCATAAGAGGGAAATTCTAAGCCCTTTAGAAAGTGTTGTGTGCCCAAGAGCATGCAAACAGCTAAAACCAGAGCTGTCTCACCTCTGCCAGCTCCTTGTCCACCATCTCCAGCACTTGGAGGCAGTGGTGTGTGCCAGGGGAGGTGTATCCGTGCAGAGCAAGTGTTCAGTGATACTTCCTCAGTATTCCATCCCTGGCTTCTGGGATTCCCACCTGGCCACTGCTACAAGCAAGTATAGTGATGCACACATATTAAGGAGGAACTGCATGGGTTTTTTGGTGATTTACCTGGGATGTAGAGTTCACTGAGATCTACATGTGTTTGTGTTCTGGTTTCTCTGTGACAATCTCTTCATCTTTTCAAATGCTTGGGACCCTTACATGTTCACATAACCCTTCTGTCTTTTCCTCATCAGATTGTTTCATCCTGTTCATTCATTAAGTTCTAGATCCTTAGTGAAGTAAGAAGGGGGGTTAATAAAAGCTCCACCATGGAATTCTGGAGGGCAGCTTCAGCCTGTTCAGAACTGTTGAGTTCTTCAGTCTGTTGAGAGAATGCCTTGGGAGACAGTCCTGAAGTACAAAAGGGTGCAGAAAGGATGAACACTCTTCAAGAAGGAAATCTTAAAATCACAGGATCAGGCTCTCCCCATGTCCTGTAAGATGAAATGGCAGGGAAGATGACAGGCCTGGCTGGAAAGGGAGATTTTGCTGAGACTGGGAAAAAAAGGAGAGTTTAACTTCTTTGGAAGAAGAGGCAGGCATCTCAGGATGAGTGCAGGAATCTAGTTAGGTCACGCAGAGAAAAAATTAGAAAGGCAAAAGCCCAGCTGGAGCTCAATCTGGCCACTGTCATAAGGGACAACAAAAAAAGTTTTACAAATACATTAACAATAAAAAGAGAGCCAGGGAGAATCGCCATCTTTTATTGGATGCAGAGGGAAACACTGCAACCAAGGATGAGGAAAAGGCTAATATACTTAATGCCACCTTTGCCTCCATCTTTTTTAGTCAGCCACTCCCAGGGTATTCAGCATCCCGAGCTGGAAGACAAGGACTGAGAGCAACAGAAAAAAACCATAATATAGGAGGAAGCAGTTAATGACCTGCTGTGGCACCTGGAGACCCACAAGTCTATGGGGCTGGATGGGTTCCACCCAAGGGTACTGAGGGAGCTGGCAGAGAAGCTTGCCAGGCTCTCCATCAGTTAGCAAGAGTTGGTTAACCAGGGAGGTCCCGGATGACTGGAGGCTTGTTAGTGTGACACCCATCTACAAGAAGGGCCAGGAGGAGGATCTGGGGAACTAGAGGCCTGTCAGCCTGACCTCAGCGCCCAGAAAAATTATGGAGAAGTTAATCTTTAGTGCACTCACATGGCGAGTGCAGGATAGCAAGGGGGTCAGGCCCTGTCATTGTGTGTTCAGGAAAGGCAGGTTCTGCTTGATCTCCTTCTGTGACCAGGTGAGCCGCCTAGTAGAGCAGGGAAAGGCTGTGGACATTGTCTACTTGGATTTTGGTAAAGCCTTTGACATCGTCTTCCACCGCATTCTCCTGGAGAAGCTGGCAGCTCATAGCATAGACGGGCATACTCTTTGGTTAAAAACTGGCTGCATGGCCAGGCCCAGAGAGTTGTAGTAAACAGAGCTGTGTCCAGTTGGCAGCTGTCACCTGTTGACGGTTGGATGCTCTGCTTTTAGAGGTCTTTTCCAACCAGGACAATTCTGTGATTCTTCCTTGTTGACCTACCCTAAAATAGCCATTAGATTGCTTTGGGGCATAAGCAATCTTCAAAGCTTCCATGCACTCGTGTGAACTTGTCTCAAGTGGCCATCAGCCACTCCCACTCCATTCCAGCACAAGGTTCAGCTTCCTCCATACCAGTGCCCTAGGTGCTTTACCAACCCAGCTGAATGTAGGGGAAGCAGCACTGTAGAATCCACTGGAGTATCCTTTGGACATTAACATTTTACTGTGCCAGAACTTTTATCTTTTGGTTTTACCCTATGGAATGGTTTAAAGGGGGAAAAAAAAAAAAAAGTCTACAAACAAACCCATGGACACCGGAGTTCGTTTGATTATAAAAATTGCTCAAAAGAACTTAAAACTGAAAAAGGTGTTACAGGAGGTAGAGTGTGGAGTCCAGCCTGAACCTCTTTGTATCAGGTGGCCTTCTAAGAGGTCCTAAGAGTCTGCTGGGACTCACCAGGACCTGCTCAACAGTGCACTGATGGTACGAGAGATGAGAATGCAAAAAAAAAATGGAGACACTGAGTAATAGAGAAGGGGCAAAGATCATAAAGATCATTCATTCACAATTTCTAGTGCAATCAAAATGACAAAGTGCTGCCAATTTTTTCAAAATTAATTTGATTTTTTGTTTAAGTTGGTATATAGATATTGGCATGATGATTGAAGTGTAACTGCAAAATATGCTCATTTTACTTCTGATAATTGTGTGTGCCTTTACAATTTTTACTGTCTAAACATCTTGCCCATTTGTATGAAATAGTCTTCATTTCCAGGTTCATGCGGTTTCCTAAATACGTGTATTCTTATGCAAAAATATAATTCCTTGTTGAGACTACCACACATATATGTATATAATTTCAATTATAATTTGTTCATTTAGGCTGTGGAATGATTTCCAAATAGCGTTCTGTAAACAACATCTTCTTCTGATTTGCTAGCTGATCCGAAAGCCTGAAAATGAAATTAAATGGAAATCAGCCTAGTTCAGCCACACAAAATAAAACATAGCTCAGTTTGGGAAAGAAATCCTAGAAGGAATAGAATTCAGCTTCCTGGAGGTTCTTCAATATTTAATTTTTTTTTTTTTTTAAATTACACTCAGTAAACTCCTTTGTAAGCATTACTATGAAAACGAGCAAACTTGCTTTTCCTCAGTTTCCCTTGACTGCAGAGGCAGCTGGGGAAGGATGCAGCATCAGCATCCCATTCGTATGGCTGATGCCAGACAGGTACCAGCAGACAGCTGAGCTCCAGGTTTTTTCCAGAAATCAGTGTAAAGGAATGCTCCAAAGAACTTTAAATGCTTTTAAAATAAATAGTTTGGTGTAGGGTTCTTCGGGTTAAAACCCAAACAAACAAACACCAAAAAAAACCCCCACAAACCCCAAACAACCCAAATTCTTTAGTTCCTATTGAGATTTTTCACCTCCAGTAAGCCATTTGATTTTTTAAGGCTATTTGCCGGATTCAGCACGAGCTTGAGTCAATATTTAAAGTCTCAACGTGCCTGAGGGGGCAACGTGGGGGGCGGCCGTTGGGCGGCGGCCGTTGCGGGGCAGCTGTTGGGGGGCAGCCGTTGCGGGGCAGCCGTTGGGCGGCAGCCGTTGGGGGGCAGCCGTTGGGGGGCAGCCGTTGGGGGGCAGCCGTTGGGGGGCAGCCGTTGGGTGGCAGCCGTTGGGCGGCAGCCGTTGCGGGGCAGCCGTTGGGGGGCAGCCGTTGCGGGGCAGCCGTTGGGTGGCAGCCGTTGGGGGGCAGCCGTTGCGGGGCAGCCGTTGGGCGGCGGCCGCGCGGGCGGTGCGCTGACGTTTGGCGCGCTGTGTGTGCGTGTGTGTTGCAGATCTTCGAGTGGTGGTACTTCCGCAAGTACGGGACCTCCTTCATCGAGCAGGTCTCGGTGAGCCACTTGCGCCCCCTGCTGGGCGGGGTGGACAACAGCGCGCCCAGCGCCGCCAGCGCCGCCAACGGGGACGCGGACTCCGCCCGGCAGAGCGTCTCAGGTGAGTGAATGAGTGAGGAGCGGCGGGAACCCCCCTCACACATCCAGCCATCCAGCCACCCCTCCGCCTCCCGGGCGGTGTAAAGCTGCAGCTTTGCTCCCCAGGCTTCCCCGGGACACTCAGCGCGGGGAAAGATGTCTTATAAAAGACACCACGGGCCGTGCCCGCTGGCCGGGCGGGTGTTGAGCCCCGGGGCTGGGCGCAGGACGGTGCTGAAGGGCGGCGGCTGCGGCTCGGCCGCCGGCGCTGCCGGAACACCCCGCCTGTGCCTCGGCTCGGCTGACGGGATCGGCTTTCGCCCGGGCCTGTGGTGGCAGTGGAACCTGGGCAAGCTTTGGGCAGCCCGCCTCAGGCACACCGTACAAATCTCATCTCATGCTGAGCCGTGCAACCAGATAAGGCTTCCTTTAAACTGCTGTTTACTTGTCAAGTAAAAGCCAGAGCTGCTTCGTTAAGTGTTCTGGCTAATTATATCTTTCCAGATTGATGCAGCTCAGGCTGTGTTGCCATCTCACCCAGTTCCCACTTGTTCTTGTAGCCTTGCTAAATTGCATGCACTCTTTCTGAAATATAATTTCTAAAGGCAGGCAGTATTTTTTATTTAAATTATTTTGAATAATAAACAACATTGTAGAAGAGTCAGAAGAAGTTGGCAATGCCCATTTACTCTTGCATTGCTTAATTTTTTACATAATGTAAGTAGTATGTAAACAACATTTGGGTTTCACTTGAGTAAGTGAAAGCACAGCAGCTTTTAATAGCTTAAGGGCTTGTTCTGTTCCTGAGTCTGCTACTGATTTTATTTGTGAGTTTGGGCAAGTCATGACACAGTTAGGTTCTAAAAGGAGACCTCCAGTTTAGTGGGCCTAATTTCAGGCATTTGGGATTTGATTTTCGTGAGCTTCCTGGCATTCACAGGTGCTGTGAGTTTCAGTGCAAGGCATGGGTCCTGCAAATCAGGATGAAGGTGTCTGACTCCACGTCATTCAAACCTTTAAAGTTGACCTTGACACTCGGGGATACACGTATGGTTATTCTGAATGAACATAGGATTAAGGAGGTGTTTTGAGAGCCTTAAATAAGTGGTGTAAATCTATGGGTTGCAGTTTTTGTTTTGCATATATATATATATATATTACTATAATGCATACACATTTATTTCCTCTGGTGAAAAGACAATGTTAAATCAGAAGAAATCAGCTCTTACATTCTCAGTTTTCAACAGAGTCAGCTTGAGTCCTATTGTACCTCTGTTGCTGGAGGACCATCCCTGCAGGTCATTTGTTCACATCACAGGATTTGGGATTCTGCTGAGGCTCTTTGAGTTGGGTGCCTGGTTGCCCAGGGATGGTTCCTCTAAGAGATAGGCCAGCCTGCCTAAAACAGGACAGCCCCCCAAGCACTGCTCTTTGTGGACTGGAGTCCCACTGAAACTTGTCTCCCCACTTGGATGACTCAGCTATCTGGAGGGTATGAATTGAAAACGTAGCCCATGAGTGATGAAGATGATAGAATGCTCCTGGCTTGAGCTGGAGATACTCACTGTTAAAGAAAGCCAGGGCAGAAGCATTTCAGCCTGTGTTCCTCATCTGTGAAACAAAGCTTATCTTTTCCATCCCTAGCTTGGCATACAGGCCGTACAGTTAACATTGGAAGTTAGCTTTCTTTAGGGATATGGTCCTAGAATCAGTTATGGTTTCATTAAATTTATTGCCTTTATAGGCTTTTCAAATATATCAGAATTAACAAGTGAATGAAAAAAACCCAACCATAAATTCAGTTATGGAGAAAACGTTGTTTAGTAGCTGAGATGCTTATATCTTTACCTAGCAAATTTTATTCCCGCTTTTCAGTGTTCACAGAAACAAGCAAACAAAAATTAGCTTGGAATTTAGAAGTTAAATAAAATATGTGGCCTCAAAAACCCTTGTTCTCTACTGGGTATTTCCCCTGAGGGAAGCCTCCATATAGCACAGCAAATTCAGCTGTTGTCATTCCCGTCTGAGGAGAGGCTGGGAATAGCAGCACTGCATGGTCATGGATATTAGATTTGGGTGAACTGGCAGAAAGCATGGGATGACTTGGAAACACCTGTGTGCACTCATCAGTGCTCTCAGTCACACTTCAGCAGCTCTGAGATAACTCCCATCATTTTAAAGCAGGAGGCACAGTATTCTGACTAATGAGGTTACTCCAGGGGTCTTGACTTTTCTGGTATAAAGAAGTAGTCAAGGAGTGTGTTTGCTTTCAGTGGGCTTGCACTCAAGTCTGTGAGTTGGGACTCCCACAGAGTCTTTGAATAGTGCGTACAGATAGCCTGTCATACATGCCTTCTGAAAGATATCAGTGCTCAAAACTTGATCATTGAAAAAGGAGCTGAAAGATTAATCTTAAATAAATGCTTGGTAAAATAATCATAGGATGGTTTGGGTGAGAAGGTGCTTTAAGTATCATCTAGTTCCAACCCATTTGCATAGGCAGGGACAATAGTAATATTATTAGTCTGTAATATAATCTGTAAAGCAACAGATTGGTTTAGCATGCACCAACACTGGGGTATTTTTTTCCACTGTCTAACAAGCTGAAGATGGCATTTTCACTTGGCATACCCATGTTTTCCTAGCTAGATTTTTGTCAATGCTAGAATATTGCAGCAGATACCTTTGTCTTCAGAAAGGTCAAGAGAGTCTTTTTTCTGCTGAGACCACAGTATTAGCAGATACCAAATGTTGGACAAGACAAAAGGAACAAAGACCACATCATGTTTAACTATCCAGACAGATGCCAAGCTACCCCCGGGACAGGAGGTGATAATAAAAATCTTTTCTTCATCTCCCCATTTTATTTCCTGGTTTTGTCATGCACTACTACAGTGCTGAAGCAGTGCATACTTCAGATAGAGTATAACCACATAAATTTACATAAAACAAGCAAAAAAAGAATCATGTCACTGTGATCAGGTAGTTGTTGTCTAATCTTGTTGGTTGCAAAGTAAGCCCAGCCATTGAATTGTACCTCTGGAACTAAGGCTGATGTTTATTTAAAATTTATTATGGTTTGAAAGTCATATTATGTAAAAGCTATCAGACTGAAGCTTGTCTAACAGCTGTACCCTTGAGCTGCACAACAGAACAGCTGAATGTCTATTGAGCACTTCTGCTGAGCACACCAGTGGAGCTTTCTAACATTAGCTACCTGCTGAAGTTGTTAATTGAAAGATGTGGGTGTATGATCAATGCTCCCTTTCCAGACATCATCCCTTTCCTGTTTCTCTGGTTCACGCATGTGTTAGGCGATGTAGGCACCGAGCTGAGGGCCCACTTCCTATGCCACTTGACTGGTTTTGTGTAGCTGCAGGTGTCATTACATTATTGTAAATAATTATGTAAATATTTTGTGCCATTTTAGCCTCATACTCAGAAATGTGAGCTAGGTCCATGGGAAAGGAGAAGTCACTTTCTCTAATGGAACAGGAATAAAGTGAAGAGGCATCTATTCACCGGTGTTGTACGCAGGATATGTACCCTGCCAGCTCAGTATTCAACCAGAAAACTGTTACTGTGATCCCTTTAGATACAATGTCACAGAAAGGGAAGAATGTGCTGGTGGAATGGTGCAGGGCCAATGCTGCTGTTAAGTTTTTTCAGAGCATCATCAGTTAGCAGATTTATGGTATCCCAGTCTTCGTTGCCAATACTGGGTTTGATTCAGGTCTCATCTTCACTGGAGTGAATTGACTTTGCTGAAACAAAGACAACAAATCTGGTGTTAAAGAAGAAAATCTAGAATCAAGACATCACCTTTAAAAAGGTATAGAAATAGATTAATTTTTTTTTTAGTTCTGTTATAAATCACATTTTAGTAGATTTTCTTACCTCTTCCTATCCATAGTGTGAAGAATTTGAATTCCTGCCCCCAGGATAAATGTATGAAATGCTTTCAGTCTACCCAGACCTTTGCAATGCAATGAACCTTTCTCTGCCAAACGGCTTCAGCATCCTTTGTCCTCCCTCTAATGCATATAACTGAAGTAAGGTCAGCAGATGTTGCCATGGATTTTTTACTTCATGAGCTGAATGAAATTTGGCAACTGTAGCTGAGATTCTCAGTGATTTACAGTATTAACTAGACAGTGAAGTTTTTCTGTAGTAATAATAAGTCCATAGGGACTGAGTTAATTGCTGTTTTTCAATGTAATAACCCAGGTGTGATCCCTTTTCAATTCTGCATTATGGTAATTGTGAGTCCTGGCACTAATCAGTGTTATCTATTCATGTGGTATTTGGAGCTCTGTTAGTGGTTATTTGTCTGGAATAATAACATTTGTTGACACTAATTTGTAATGAAATTATTATTTTAAAAGGGAAGAACAGTCTGGTAACCTGCATTTCTATGCTTTTGTGGTTTTTTTCCCATTTGCACCTGTAAAATCTAGAAGTTATTTAGTAAGGCTCATTAGAAGGGAACTGGTGTTTCTGATAAACCTTGAGTACAGTTCTAAAATGGGAGAGATTCATTATTGTGTGTTTCTGTTTTTGACAGAATGCAAGGTCTGGCGAAATCCTTTAAATCTGTTCAGAGGAGCTGAATATAATCGGTAAGTGCTATGATGTTCCTGTTTCAGGCATAATACTCCATTAAGGACTTGAATTGCACTTTTCCATTAATCTAACTCAGAAATGGAAAACCAGAACCAACTGTGAACACATGCTCATGCCAGGTTTTTCTGTAATTTGTAGAATTACAGAAAATGTTTCTGAACGCAAAGGAATTTAAATCAGATTAATGCATTTGTTATTTCTGCAGGTTTTGGTGATCTTATGGAAAAAGAGATCTTAAATGTAGTGTGGCTGCTACTGTTAACAAAGTAATTCTGTTCAAAATAGTTCTAGCAAACAACCTAATGAACTATATCTAGGTTTTACTTCGTCTTAATGTTTGGGTATGTATATTAACATTTTCCAGCGTATACTTTCCAATATCCTGGTTAGCTTAGGTACAGCTGCTGTCGCTCCATCCCAGTATAGTGAAATCCAGTGTATGTTGCTTAGGAAATTGGCTGAGCAAGCTTAGTAGGCTACGCCCGTCTCTAACATCTAAGATTCTTTTCTGGATCCATTTTGCCAGAGGTGACCTCGTTGACCAAAATGTCTCTTTGTTGGCATATTTGCAGGTATACATGGGTAACAGGGAGAGAACCTCTGACTTACTACGATATGAATCTTTCAGCACAGGACCATCAGACATTCTTTACATGTGACACGGATCATTTACGGCCTGCAGATGCTAGTAAGAGACCTTGTGAATGACTGGTTTTGCTAGGTTGATGAATTTTTTAAACCAATGCAAGAAAAATGCAGTCAGACATCAGTTGTCCCACGTAGATAAGGAAAGGCAAAAGTTGAATCATGCCTGGAAAGCTGTTGCTGCTGGAGTCATAGTATTCTAGATATGAACAAGATTCTGTATAGGTATAAACTGTGTAATTTGTGTCACTGTTTTATCCTCCTTTGTTGCTGAAGTCATTCAAGATACCATTTGTAAATGTTAAGACTTATTTTTTCCTCCTGTTTCTTCAGGAGTCAGTCATTCAGTGGCTTCAAACATGTGTAGCTTAATTTACCTCCAGCTACAGTAGTATGTTGAGTTACAATACCCAGGTCCCATTTAGTCTACTGTTGATAGAAGAGAGAGAGTTTATGTAAAACTTAAGTCCCATGTTTCATTCCCTGGTGTTAGAAGCTCTGTGAGAAATGGGAATGACACACAGGTGAATGTGATGGAAGTAGTTTTGGTTGTATTAAAGCTTTGCTATTAAGTCCACGTGTAGACTTTAGATCTGCTAAAAATGTGCAACAATGGTTTCAGTCATCAGAATTTGCCTCTGAAGAGATAAACTGTCTTTGTCTTTTGGGAAGGGAGATATTGACAGTTGGGTTCTCCATTCTGAGAACATCATTACAAAGGCAAACATAGTGTGCTGCTTTGACACAATAAACATTAATCCTATTTTCTAAATTCAGTGGGCTAAGTATGATGTGGTCTGATTAGCCTGGGTGATGTTTTCATAAAACATTCACCTGAAACAACAGCATAATAAGTAACTAGGAAACTAGAATAAGAATCCCAACTGTTCTTTTTTTTTTGTCCCATGTGGAATCTACTTCCCCAAGAAGAAAAAGCTGCTTATGACCTCCGTATGTGACAATGCAGATGACATGGTCTCTCAGCCAGATTTTAAGATGGAAAAAGTTTAATTAATATGAATGAATAAAGCTGAGTATTTGGGACAGCAGCATATGTTTATTATGTATCTTTTGAGTGATCACTGAGCTCTTTGAAATGCTCTGGAGTCAGGCTGAGAGCAATGAATTCTGTTGTTATAATGCAGTAGATTCAACTTGTTAATGCTATAATGACTGATATGGCCCTGTTCTGCTTTTTTTTTTTTTTTTTTTTTTTTTTTTTTTTTTTTTTTTTAATTGAATAGTAATGCAAAAAGCCTGGAGAGAGAGAAATCCCCAAGCCCGAATTTCTGCAGCACATGAAGCTTTGGAGTTGAATGAGTGAGTGACAACAACATTAACATTTATTTTCTGTCATTTAAAAATCCATTTGATGATAGCTTAAGGCAGGGGGCTTGCTGCAGTAATTTTTAACCATGATTACAGACCTATCACAGGAAGGCCTACAATGGGAGGAAAAAAACACAGCTGCATGTTGTGCTGGCCACCCATAAGATTCTTAGGATGATGACAATAGGAGTCAAAGCCACTGGGATTTGGAATAGCACACTGAAGTGTTAGTTAAGTTGCCTCCTGATGAGCATATAAAATACGCATTTATGGGATGGAAAGTTCCTTTTTTGATTTCTCTGTCATCCTGAACAGAGGCAAAAAAGAAGGGACTCATAAACACCTGAAATACTCATTTCAGTGTGAGAGTATATTATGTAATTTTCAGGGACTATTTTTTGTTCAGTCTATTATTTATTTTTTTTTTGTCAGAAGTGTAGTATTCTGAGAGCCCACAAAAAACTCAATGCTCTAATGCTTTACTGGCGTGGCAAACTGTATAAATGTTGCCAAAGTGCATGAAGTGCAGACTCCCTTAGGCTGCTGTCAGATACTACTGCATTATAGAATTTCATAAAGTGGTGCTTTTTCATGGTTGTTTTTCATGTGTTTCATGAGAAGGAGAAAAATATTTTTTTCTTCATGGAGAGCAGTTTAACTGAGGGAGTATGTAGCATAAAAGGGTTTTGCAGAAGTGAGCTATAAGCTTGTCCTGTTCTACTCATGTATCACAGAATCTCAGACTGGCTGAGGTTGGCAGAGACCTCTGGGGGTCATCTGGTTCAACTCCCCTGCTCAAGCAGGGCCACCTGCAACGTGTTCCACAGGACCAAGTGCAGATGGCTTTTGGCTGTCTGCAAGGAGGAAGACTCCACAACCTCCCTGGACAATACATTCCAGTGCTCTGACATTAACATTAAAAAAGAATTTCCTTAGCCTCATGTGTTTCAGTTTGTGCCCATTGCCTCTGGCTCTTTTACTGAACACATCTAGAAAGACCCTGGTTCCATCCTCCTTGAAACTTCCCTTTGGATACTTAGAAACACTGAAGAGAACCCCCAGAGCCCTTCTGTTCTCCAGACTGAACAGTCCCAGTTCTCTCAGCCCTTCCTTATATGTGAGATAGTCCAGTCTCTTACGCATCTTTCAGGCCCATCACTGGACTCTATTTAGTATGTCCATGTCCCTCTTGTACTGGAGGTCCCAGAACTGGACACAGCACTCCAGGTGTAGCTTCACCAGTGATTAGTAGAGGGGAAGAATCCTCCCCCAGCCTGTTTGTAACACTCCTCATTGCCAGCACATGTTCAACTTAGTGTTCACCAGGACACCCAAGTCCTCTTCTGCCCAGCTGCTTTCCAGATGGGTAGCCCAGCAAGTACTGGTGCCTGGAATCTTGTTTTCACCCTGACCAATTGTTTCCAGTTCCTCAGCTGATGACTCTGAAATGCAACTGGAGATAGCAGGAGCACAATTAATTCTCTTTTTGTTTAAAGAACAATCTTATCAGCAGTATGATTTGTTTTTCCTCTTGGTTCTTTTACAGGTGTGCTACTGCCTATATTCTTTTGGCTGAAGAGGAAGCAACAACCATTGTAGAAGCAGAGAAGCTGTTCAAACAAGCTCTGAAAGCAGGAGAGGGCTGTTACAGGCGCAGTCAGCAGTTACAGCACCATGGTGCACAGTATGAAGCCCAACACAGTAAGTTTCTTTGAAGGAAACTGATTTCTAAAGGGACAGAAGTTCCAAGAAGTTCTTCGTGGGTTTTGTTTGTTTGGCTTGAGGGTTTTTTTTGTTTTGTTTTATTTTGTTTTGTTTGTTTGGGGGGGGTTGTTTGTTTGTTTTGTTTTATTCTGGTTTGGTGTGTTGTTTCTTTTTTTTTGTTTTTTTTTGTTTCCCCCTCAGAATTATGTACTTGGTGTTTAGCACTGACTGGAATATGGCCCTAGACCCAGACTGTCCTGTTTCAGTGATTTTGCTTCATTCAGTTGCTGAGCTAGCTAGCAATGCAGAGATTGCAGGTGCACCTTTTCTTTATCAGAGCAGAAAATATGTAGCATGTACTTAACAGAAAATAAAAGGCAGTAGAGCCAAAAGAGATCTGATTTTCAGAAAATGCTGGATGCTGTTTTAGAAAGTAGCAATGAATTGCCTTTAGTCATTTTGAGAACTTGGAGTCATATTGTGAAAAGGCAGTAATGAGTAGTGGAATCAGGAGTGAAGTGATGCTTCGCCAGATTTTCCCATCAGCTGTGAGGTTAAATACATACATCACATTGTTCTGTGTAAAAGTTAATGAGACCCATTAACCAGTGTGACATTTGAAAAGCATATATTAGGAAAGGTCACAGATGCATAAAAATTAACAGCTGGAATAATACGGTGCTCTGATTGAAAGTCTAGATTTTTCTTAAAGTTTAGCCACTGTAATTATATTTATTAAATGATGCTTAAACGTAGGAAAATACATGAGGGTTCACTGTCAGTAAATGAACAAAAAGATAAAGCAAACAGTCTAGGTTATTTAAAGTCTACAATGGCCACCTTGGGCAAAAATAATACTAATTAATAACATAAGTGCAAGCACCAACATGCTTTGGGCTTCTTTGGTATTCTTAGGACCTGAACTCACAGCCTTTGGCTATCTCACATAATTTGAAGATTGCTGATAAAAATTGTACATATTGAGATTGTCTGTGATCTCTTGCTTTCAAAAGTGTACACAAGTCTATACCTGAAAACTTGAGCTTTTATAAAGCTTGGGGGTAGTATTTTAAATGTTTGTTCATTATAAAATAGTAGTTAGGGTGATTTTCTTGTTTTTGAAGAAGCTAAAAATAATAAAGCATCTGAGCCCTTGAAGCACTTTTCAGGCCCTACCAAGCTTATGGCTGCCTGTTAAACCTTCATTTGTTAACTCAGTCCATCCTGAGCAGAGAAAATGTCACCAATTATATTAAAATACCCAGTAAGTGTAATAAAACAATGTCCAAGATAACTTGGTTAAGTTTGTGCAGGCAAATACAAGTATGGTATCTTTGTAACCTCTGTGTGCTAGATGGCTGCTGTCATCAACAAATATGACACCCTGAATTATTACAGCAAGGGAAGCAATGAGTTGAATCACAAATTAAATACATTGCCACAAAGCAGGATGGGCTGGAAAGTGACTGTCAGCTCTGACTGGGGCTTGAGGAAGACCATCAGACTTCTCTATACCACCTCACCTCCTCTTGATGATGTAAATATGAACCTCAGGTGGTGCCTTGGACACAGGGGCTTCAAGTAGGATTCTCTTAATTGTATGCTGGACTTCTGTATGGTTTACAAAATTGGAGAGCTCACATCTCCTCAGAGAGAAAGGACCATGTACAGATATGTTGCAGTTACTCCATGGTTCTGAGGTGTCTGTCATTCCATTTCTGGACCTTGAAGTTGACTTTGGAATGAAAAGTGGGTATTTCATCATAGTAATTCTTAGTTATCTACGTAATTTCTTAGTTATCTTAGAAAATTTTGATCTGAAAGTTTATCTTGATTTCCTAGTAAGTGCCTTTTGACCATTCCTTCTGAAAAGACTGAAAAGATACTTGGCCCGAAATGCATATCTTTTAGTTACACAACATAAACATGTTTTATTAAATATATAGGTATCAGTACAGAGATAAGGAATTACATAATTTAAAATACAGATTAAAAAATTCCTTCCCTCCCTTTGTTATTTTTTCTTCTAAAGTCAAACCTTTAAAACTGCTGCTTAATCTTTTTGAAGACTGTAATCACAGCTTCAAAACAATTTGTAGGTACTTGGAATGTTTTCAGCACACATCTTGTTCTTATTATGAAAGAGCTGAAAATGTTAGGAACAGGCTAAAGTCTTTACATATGATACACAAAGATAATTTGTAGCAGGTGTCTTATATTTTCACAATACAGTAATTTTATAGATGATTAGCTGTCCACACATTTCCTGTTGGTCCAGAAGCATGTTAAGAGTTTACATTGGAATTATAGGGAAGATAATGAGAAGTGAAAAGAATAACAATGCTCCAAGGGGATAATTATTGCAGCTGCTTAGTTTCTGTGGTCTTTGCTGTTAGGGCATCTTCCAACACATAGGGCTGTCATATCTGAAACATTTTAATTTGCCACCCATCATTAACAGGATGAGGAATTTGAAGATGATAGTTGGGTAACAAGTAAAGGCTCTGGAAACAGAAACTTCAGGGTGTACTTCTTTTCTTTAAATCATTAAGGAAAAAGACTTTTAAAAGGCAAAAATTTGGTTTCATATTTTGCATCTATATATTAAGTATGTACATCACAACTTACAAAAAGGGCAGGATGTAGCATGCATTTTCATGGATGCTCTTGGCTCAGCCATGTATGTGAACTGGTAAGTAATTTAATTCTGTGTGTGTGATCACAGAGTTCTGTGCCAATGATAACTTCATAGGTTTCTCCTTGCCTCACTTGCTGGTCAATATACTATAGCATTCTCTGTACCTTCAAGTCTGCTTGTCCTGTATAGCCGTGGGTTCTTCTTTATACCACTGTCTATCTGGAATAATTCCATTGATTTCAGTGATGTTATTCCACATCTAGACCAGCATTTTTAATTAAAATTATTGTGAAAGCATTTGTGATAGTGAGTAACAAAAAATGGCGAGAAAATTATGTTTCATTTTGTGTTGGAATACTAAATGAGCTCTTGTATTATTGTTTTTATCTTAATGCTGTTTCTTTTTCTCTTACACAGGAAGGGACACCAACGTGTTAGTTTATATTAAGAGGAGGCTGGCAATGTGTGCAAGAAAGCTGGGAAGGACCAGGGAAGCAGTGAAAATGATGAGAGATGTGAGTCTGGATTTCTTTCACATGTGATACCTTTATAATTGTAGCATAGAAATGATATGCATTTGCTTACAAGTTAGTATCCATTCCTGCTGCATGCAATGCTGCTGATAGTAATTTAGTATTTGTAATATACATAAAGTTTAAATTTAGAGATTATTTAGAGGCTTGCGAAAGCAACGCTCTGAAATTCTAAAGTACCAGAGCGATGGTTGCCCATACAGACTAAATTTCCCATCCTGCTACTTGTGCAGTGGAGGGCAGGGTTTAATTATTTCATCATGAAGTTGCATGACATTTTTTCTGAAGTGAGTTACAAATGCCACTATCTTAATAAACAGGTCTTAAGTGTTTTGTTTCCCCCTTACTGAGCAGCAGTTTGTCTCTGTGCACTATTTACACTACAGTATTCAGACCTGAGGACAGCATTATTTATTCATGCAAAACGTATTACTGAGAAGTCAAAACTAAATAATTAATCTGTAATGAACTGATTTCCCTCTAAGATGGGGGATGATTATACCCCTGTTTTGTGGGAAAGGGAGCTAGCAGTGGTAGTTGTGAGTCAGTAAACTACAAAGCTGCTAACTTGAAACACCAAACTAGCTTTTAGGGGGATGGTGGGAAGGGCAGCACATAAGGCACTGTGTACATTTCAAGTATGAAAAATGCTCAAGTTTAGAGTGAGCTGCAAATGTCCAGCATTTCCACAAGTGAGATTCCCTGGATGCAGATTTAGAACACAGTTGTTTGAGGAGGTGACTTGCCTCAACAGAAAGAGCAAGTCTATGGCAAAAGGAGGAATGGAACCCTAGAGTTCTGGGCAGATGATAGTAAAGCTGCATACTGGTTTCCTCTGTTTTGCTTTCTTACACTTTGTTTTCCATGTCCCACGAAAGTGATGTAGAGATCAATATGGCAAGGTATTGAGTTCTGCAAGTTAAGCAGAAGGAGCTACATTTTAAATGCACAAAATGGAATCATTCATTGCAGACTGAAGCAACTGTAAAGCATGCAGCTCAGATGCATGGTCAGTGGGATTTTTAACATAAAAAGACAAGTGATTTTCTCTGGAACTTAGGCACTTGCATCAGTGGCAGTAGGGCAAGTATGTCTGCCAGCTTTGAACCCAGCACTCACCATCTTCTGCTTCTGGGGCACTCATGGATATGAAAATATTGAGCAGAAATCATCTTAATAATGGAAGTCCTCATCCTGAATAATCTACCAGATGGCAAGTGGTGAATAACTTTGGTTCCTGTCTGTAGCTGGAGTTTTTCAGGCACACAGCTCTCACTCTCTAGAATTGCTAGGCTCCCAGACAGAGGTGTTGAAAAAGACTTTGTCAAAAATCCAGCCATTGTACAACTAGGAGTGTGAGAGAAGAGATGAGGAAGAAAGACCTGGTTTTGCAGTGTTGTGGTCAGCTGGGAGAATGTTGTTTTCACAAACATTGATTTCAGTCCAGTCAGCTCCACTGATTCTTCATAAATTTTGTTACACAGGCACTCTAAGGTAAAATACTGAAATGTTTGCAGACAAACATTGGAATTCTAAGTTCTGGCATTAATATACAAGAAACATAGAATTTTGACTTTCACATTCGTATCACACATCATAATTATAACAACTTCTGGAGCTTACTATGGGCTGCTGAATGTGTTTTATTATTTGTAGATAGGGCTATGTGGAACAAACACTCTGTGAAGCCTTCTTCTATGTCAATGTGTGTGCTTAACTGTCTATGCAGAGCACTGGATTCAAGGACTTGGGTGGTCTATCTAGTCCTAGATTTCCTATGCAAAGTGAGACACAGAATGCTTTGATTATAAAAAAATATTGTATTCTGTCACTGGAGAGAATATTGTGTGTTAAGTACAATGTGAATCTCAAAAGGTAACAATGACAGGGAGACTCAGAGTCATGGTTTTTTATACACTGGAAGGATGGAAAACAATAGGAATGTTTTGGTAAAATGAAAGGGCTGGATGCTAGACAAAGCATGTATAAAGATACAATTTCAGCATCTAGAGCTTCAACTCAGATCAATGCAGTCAATATTTTTCTACACAGAGACACTGAGCCGGATCCTCAGAACTGAATTTAGATGCTTCTAGAGCTTGCCATTCTGAGCCAGCAGAGCTGAGAATTGGAAAGTCCCTAGATGAAATACAAGGGCAGCAGTACCTCCAGGTCACAAGTCCAGTACACTGGGAGTGAGAGGAAGGTCAACCCAGCTTTTTAGATGCTTTTTTTAGACTGACTTAGAGCTACTTATTTTTGATGATTACATATCCTCCATTTCTTCATAGAAGACATAAATAATATAGTTATGAAGAAGTTTGAAGAACATGAATGTGTTATTAAAGGTTTCTGTGTGATGGATGAGGGAGGAGATGAATTTATTTACCCTAAAAGGAATATGAAGAATATGTTGGCTGGGGACTGCTGAATCTAGCATCAGGGGACAGAGGGTGGAGGCCCTGTTTGTGTTTGAAAGATTGAAAACAGATTTCTCAAGACATGGAACATGATGGAAATGAAGTGTTAAGAGGTTTGTGACACCATCTGGGAAATATGATTGGGATGTAGTGAGCCTTTGCCACTTTGAAAAAATAAAATATTTGAGTATGTTTAATTCATTGCACATATGAGGCCATCTTGAGGACATTACTGATGGATTATATTGCCTTATTTGATTTTTATGTAAGAAAAGACTAAGATCCTGCTTAAAACACTTTAATGGAAAGAAAATAAGTTGTTGGTTACTTAAATAAGATTTTGATTTTATGGTTATTGTGAAGTTTTAATGCTGGGCTGGCAATTAAAGGAATGACAGATGATCTCTGCTAACCACTCTCCCTTCCCGGAGAGAGAAGAGGGAGTAAAGGAGAGAGAATTGTGGTCTACAAACTAAACTACACACTTTAGTGAAAACAGTAATGATGAAAAAGAAAATAATGAAATATATACAAACCTGCTATCACATCCTCCCCCCCAGTAATGCTCATGTCTTAGAATCTCACACTGGGCTTCTGGACTCAGTGGCAGACGGGAACTGGATGTAGGGATGCACAAATTCAAGAACGTGTGGGTTGGGATCAAGGGCAGAAGACTCAATGGAGTCCTCCCAGGACAGCAGCCGTGGATGGAGAGAGCTTGACCCTCATGATCCCCCAGGTTTATACTGAGTATGACACATATGGGATGGAATACTTTGGTCAATTTTGAGTTTGCTCCTCCCCACAGGAGGGTCGCAGGTGTGGTCCCTTTTCCTCCCATTCATTTACAGTGCATAAGAAGTTTGGCAGAAGCAAGCAGTGACCTTGGTTTCTATAGGAATAAGTATAAGCAAGAGCTTTTCTGCATACCATTCTCCAGGAATAGCTATAAACAGGGAATGTTATCTGTCTTAAAAGCAGGCTCTGACTGAAAAACATGCTGTCAATTTCAGAAAGTGCAATCACATAAGGGAGAATTGACTGAAAAGTATAATTACTAAAAAGAAACTTTGTTCTGCCCTAGCTCAAACCAGGACAGTTATATGCACTGCTGATAGGAAAATCGTGTTATTTAATACTGTATTGAAGATACTTAAATCCATTCTAAACAAAAATTTGTTAAAAATTGGGTAGGCTTTTTTGTTGCTTTTGAGATAGTATTTTGTTACTGGCTTTGCTGCTTGGGTGTCATTCATTTAGCTGACTTGAGTTAATGAGTCTTATGAACCTGTAATATTCATGGGAGCAGGTTGTTGAATCAGACATAGGTGTTGCTTTTGCTTGTGTCTCTGATGATAATTATTTACTATATTTTGCTATAGAAACCAGCAGCTGTCACTATTTGTATATATTGCGTTAACTTATGATCTCATTTTGATTAGTATGTTGTTGGAATAAGTCCAGTCCAGTCAACAGTTACTCCAGTTTTATTCCTTTTTATACCAAACATAATATGGTCTGAGACGGAACTGTCCCTGAGGGGAAAGTTTACAGTGCTGGTTGTTTTACTTGTTGTGCTCATTATCTTAGGAGTATTTAAGCTAATGTGTTCTAAATGATGTTGGTATGTACAGAGGTGAAAGTCCTTACTGGTCGCTCTCAGTTGAGTCTTGTGGACAGTGTTGCAAGCTGAGTAGCCGCATGCTGATGAGCAAGGGTACCCTGTTGTACCCTCTGTTCTTTGGTGATTCCTTCACTGTAGCAGGAGAAGAACTTCGAAGCGATGGTAAGCTCAGAGTGAAGACAGGATCAGTAGGGGACTGGCCTCCAACCAGCACGGCTGCGAACCTGCTTCAGAGTGAGCCCTTTGTCAGTCTCAGGCCCCACCTTTTATTGGCCCTTGATCTTTGATCATGCGCACTTGGGCCAGCCCTAACTGGGCACAGGTGAGGCTGAGCACCGACTGAGCTCATTACTCGGCAGGTCCTGCCACCTGCTGCCTACACTTCACCATTAGAATGGAAGAAAAAAGAAGCGTGCTATGTTTGTGTTTCATGTTTTTCACTGATTAAAAAAGAGAGGATAAGGAGGGTGTACAAACGTCTCTGTGCTTGGTGGGTGACTGAATCAGTGACTGGCTGCATTCAGGAGCAGACCAACACAGTATTTCCCTTGACTGGGATCACTGAAGTATCCAGGTGAAAAGGTATCGTGAAAGAAAGTGAGTTGTCAAATTAATTCTAGCTTCTTGGGGTTGTTCTGGAGAACATTTGGCCTGTGGAGAAAGCTTTCAGAGAGGGTATCTTTATGAAAGGGAAGGGTCGCAGGTAGAAGGCGAGAAGGAGCGCCAGTGGAAAAAGTGAACAGCAGCTCCTAGTCACATCCTTTTTTAGAAAGAAGATGAAAGAAACTCATTCTGAGCGTATTTCCTACCTGATGGCCTCATACTCTTCTGAAGACACAGTGGAATTGCAACTTGCCCCATGCTTTGCAGCTTTGTTTAGAAACAAGTGAGGTTTAGTGAGAGAAGAGACCCTCCAGGTCTTTCCTCAGCTCTGAATAAGGATAGAAACCAAAACGCTTTTTAAGGGTCAAAAAAGTACATTTTTATTTTTGTGATGAGTCATATCTGTGGAGAAATTACTTTTCAGGTCATACTGAAGACCTAGAAGTCTAAGTACCTATCCCTGAGAACTTGATGAGGATATTTCATTTGGTTGGGTTTGTGTTTATCTCAATAGCCACCTCTGGCTAAATGTCATAGGAGACATGCTAAGGAATTATCAGTACCTCAGCAGCTTATCAGTAGGCTGCATGTTAAGTTGTTTAAACACTGAGATTGCCCTGAGCATTTAAAATTATTTATGAGGTTGTGTCACTGGAAGGCTTCAAAAGGGTACTCGACCATACTAAATCAGTTTTAATTAAAAGGGTTTTTATTTTTTCTGGACTAGCAGTTTTAGTGATTTTTGCTGGTTTGCTGGTGGTTCTGCAAAATTAGCATACTTTCTTGACAACCACTTTAGCTGGGCTTTGAATTAGGTTTTCTGGTCAGGTTTTCTGTTAGGTTTTCTGTTTCTGTTTCTCTTGAATTCTGTATTCTTGAAGGCTTTGCTGATTTGCTCTCAGGTAATGGGAAAATATAGCTGGGACAGTGTTCTGCACCTTGAATTATCAAGCTATGTTTAAGAAAGAGTACTAATTGCTAATAATGATGTTATTGTCCTCAGCAACCTAACAGCACAACTTCTGCAGCTGCTTGCCTAAGGCAGCTACTGTTTGTGTCTCCAAAATACTTCTGTGCTTGCGGCAAGGGTTAGCAAGTCAGATTCTTTGGCTTGTGTTACACAGCTCATGTTAAGCAGACTGCTCAGTCTTGAGTGGGATTCTAGAGTTATTAACATCTGTAGCAGTTATTTAAAGTACTATTTATTAAAATTTGAAGGAAAAGTATCTTTTAGTTAAATGAGACCAAGAGTTATCTAATAGATTTTAGAAGAATGTTGCTGTTGTGAAGTGATATTTGCCAGTGTTGACCACAGAATAGTATTTTCAGTTAATTCTTGTTTTAGCACACAAGCACTGCAATAATACCAAGCGATAGTTGCTGGTTTTAACATTTCCATATTTCTGTATATTCAAATGTGGTGGTTTATCACAGATCCGTATGTTATGGGTTATCCCTCATCTGAATGGGCTCTTAAAGATAAGGGAGTCTCCTGTGACTCCACGGTAGTGTTTATCCTTTCCCTTTGCCTGCAAGGGACTCAGACTCCTTACTTTTTGGTACAGCTGTGATCCCGCCCAAAAGCCTCAAAAACTAGAATTTAGTGACCACTACCTAAACCTGATAGTAATGTTTCTCATTTAAATTATGGGTTTCCAGCATTGTGATTCTTTTAAGATAAAATGTAGTCTTAAGATACAGTAAGGTAGTCTGGGTAGGAGCCCTGGTAACTTGGGCTCCTTTTTCTCTGCCCTCTTGTATCACTCCATATTCAGGGCTTTGTATTGTCCTTTGATAATGCTCTTCCATTTCTCTGGAATCCCCTAACCCTTTGTTGAGCTACTAGATAATTTCCTCACTTTAATTTAAATTAAAAATCTGCTTATAAATGTACGACAAAGTTTCTGCAAAAGTACTTTGAGATTATGGTAATAAAGAAATGTTTTGAAGAGGACCCTGAGTATTTCTTGTCATACTTCAAAGTTACTAATCTTTGATGTAACAAACATTACTATAGTTTTTAACTGTTGCTAGGTTTGTGTACTGTGACTATTTAGCAGTAAATGTACATTTGGAACAACTTGTACTCTTCTGCTTTCATACCACACATGCATTTAAAATTCTCTTTATTCCTGAAATACATGCATTTTTGCAACACAGTCCAAATAACAGCATTTTCATTATACTGTTAAAGAACTCAAATCATATTCTGAAGGCTTTAATCTTCCAATTAAGAGAGAACATAAAGTCTGCACATACTAGCATATTTCCTTAGAGTTTGCATACTCAGTAAGACATTCTTCACTCTATTGACTCATATTTAATCCTATGTTGAAATTGTGTTATTTGAATACTATGGAACACTAGGACTAAACTCACATTTGCCAAATTAAAAATGGAACGTCAGCAAATTTTATACCTGTGCCATCACACAGTTAGTGTAAATTGGATCTGGGTCTCTTTCCTGGCATGCTGAAGTTCAACATTAAAAGACATGTCAAATTCTCTAAATTTCCCATATGGATGAAAATATGTGGATCCTACTGCAAATTGTTTCCAAGCTCCAAAATAATAGGATCTGTCCTTTCTGAGCTGTGAAGGAGTAACTGTGGAGCTGCTTCCAAACAAAACAGTGATTATTTGCCAAAAGCAATGCAGCACATGGAGAAATGCATTACTTCTGCTGAACTTAAGTAGAACATTAATTCAGGTAGGTCCAGTGTATTTCAGCTGATTTCCAGCTGTGGGACTGGCTGTTCACATCATATGAATCCCACATGAGTTGCACTTTTAGGACCAGGAGTAAGCCTAATTTTTAAGCATCTGACATACTTACAGAGCCTTTTTGTGTGCTTGGCTTAGTCTGCTGACAATGTTTCTTGCCTGCTGTCCTTGCCAGCTGAGCTGGCCAACAGAAAAACTTAAGCATTAGTGTATCTTAGTCAATATGGAGTAACATGTTGCAAATGCCTCAAACCCTATATAAACTTCAGTCAGAGCACAGACATCTGAAAGCTCAGGTGTAGACAGTGAAGCTCACAGCCGTGAAGGTTTCTGTTTATCTACTCAAAAACGGGTTGGAATTGTGCTTATTCTACCTTGTTCAGTTAACAGTTACCACATAATACAAGTTAGATACCAGAAAGCAGCTTGTTCAAGTTACAGTGCTATCCATACTGTGTGCTTGATCCTTCAATAGTGGTGGAGAGTTGCACCTGGGAAATGGTAGCCTCAGTCATTCCTCTTTCAGGAGACAGATTTTATCATTTCAGGTAACTGCTGTGGGAACAGGTGCACTAGCAATAAAGGCTGCAACAGTTTTGCTGTTTGCGTTGGATTTTTCTACTTACTGCTTTTTCTTCGTTTTAAGCTGAATTCACTTCTCATATCTATGAATGCATTCAGTTGAATATATTGATCTAAAATTGGTTTTCTTTCTTTGTTGAGAAGATAGGAGTATGAGCAGCAATGAGTGGTTGCGTGCGCTGCCAGTAAAATATGTGACCGTGCATAATGTCATAATGCAGATGGAGAATAGATGTATCAACACCAGGTTATATTTCAGATCACTCATTTATCCACCTCTGTATTCTCTAGAGCCCCATTCTCTAGTCATAGGCATTAAAGCTTAAATCTGTTTTCTACACAATAATGTATCATTGCTAATTGATGCACGATGTTAATGTCATCACAGGGACAATAACGGATGCAGCAGTTAAGCTACGTTTCTTGAAACTGTTTCAAAAATAAGATGTAAATGAGAAAATGCTGATGAATGAAATATTCTCAGGAAAGAGAGTCCTGTTCATTGAACTGTTCTTAGGGAGATAAAACTTACTCCTCATCCAATAAATCAGATGTGGATTTCCTTGTACCATAAAACATTTTTTGTGATAATCAAATTTTAAAATCCATCATGAAATTGTTGAAACTACACCCTGCAATATGGTTTGGGGTGAGTCTGGAAATACAGCCCTCCCAGGACTAGTGATAAGACTTTCAGTTGTGTCATACTTATTTTCCAGAATTTTTCTGTGAACTTATAATCTCAAAATATTATTTATCTAAGAAACCTAATAATTATCTGCAAAAGCTACCATTTCTGTATATTTGAAGTATATTTAATAAATCTTTCAATGGAAAGCAATTTCTCTTTCTACAAATTTACCTATTTCCCTCCAAACGTGGAGAGCGATTAGAACAGAATATGGGATAACCCAGCCCCAGTCCTGAAATTCATCACTAGAAAGTATTTTGACCAATGTAAGTTCAAAGTGAATACTTGTGAATACAGATTTGGTAGCTGTTTGAACATCTTTATACTCTGAGAGAGTAAATTCAGGGACACGTGGTGTGTTTTCACATGCTGTGAAAATAAGCTTTGCTCAGGGGAGCTGGTGTATATGTGAAGAGCTGTTGTAGTTCTGGTGACAAATCTTGAGTACTGAATTTGATGACTGTCTCTTGAGATCTTGAGGTGTAGAGAAAGATGACAACAGAGTCTTTGTCTTTTCTTTAAGTGCAATACTTGCTACTGAATTTAAAGTATTTTTCAGGTATAGTAAAGATGTAAAGGGAAATAAAGAAGTTTAAGCCAGAAGATTTGGCACATGTTAGTTTGTAGCTTCACAGAAAAGAAATCTTTAAATGCAACAGGGAGTACATGCTTTGTAAACTGGAGTCCAGGTTAGAGCTCGATGCTGCAAGGGTCTGGAGAACTCAAGGGCACTTTCTTCATCTCATGTTCAGGTGTAACGTGCCCATCTTCACATCTCTGGGCTGAGTATGAGCCAGCCTCCCTCTGCATCTGCTGGGGAGGGAGCAGGCTCACAGCCTGCACTCTGTGACAGTATTTGGCCTGACCTGACCATCCAGCAGGCCTGTGTTGCAACCGTTGTGGTGGGGTTTTTTCTCCCTCAATGTTTCCTTTCTCTGATGCCTATGAGACAATCTCTCATAGTATTCTTCCATCTAAGTGGCTTTACTTTCTGGTAAGTTTCTTAAAAAGCAACTCAGACTTTTACTGTGACTAAAAATTATTTGCAATGAAAACTACATACATCCTGACATGTCAGAGAAGTGGGTTCACATCCTCTTTTTTTTTTTTTTTTTTTTTCTTTTTTTAATAGCAAGTGTTTTGTCATTTGTGCAGAGTCAGTGTTTCAATAGCTGAGTGGCTACTTAAAGATGTTTTATTTTTGTAATTCAGTTCATTATAAATGGCTTGGCCTTCTTCAAGTTTGACCTTTCCCAAATTAAACTTTTATTAACACTTGTCAGTTTGCTGGCCTGGCAGTCCAGACAGTGACCTTTATTCTGCTGCTGTCTTCAGCAGGGTTTATCATTCCGACAGAACCTGATTAAAAATAGAAAAAAATAATCAGTAAGTGATGTCAGCTGGAAATGGAGAAGGAGAGCAAGAGCTTTTACTGGTCACAGTGTATCTATAACTAGCTGCAGTTCTTCACTTTTCTTCACTCATGGAGGGAATGTTACCCTACCAGCCATTATTCATTCTCACTGAGCAGGGATAATCTTTCATAATCCCTTGGAGGGGTTTCTTTGCAATATATTAATTCTGAACTTTAAATCATTATGTAGGTAGGGACAGATTCTGTCATGCTTTTTTCTGCCAAATAGTAGCTTCCTCAGTCAAAAATACAATAGTAAGGTCAAGAATGAAGAGAAGTGGGCTGTATGCTTGATCCTTATCTGATTACTCCAATTATTTGAATTTGAAATAAGCTGCAGTTATTTTTCTTTATGCGCAACGACTTGAATTTTATTTTATTGTAAACTCCTTCCACTCACCCAGATAAGCATGAAGGCCTGTGGTCCAGTTTTTGGAAAAGTGGAGAAGGAGAAAAACTTGTAGACTATGCAGTTTTGTGCTCTTTTTCACAGGCTCAGCTCCTGCCATTGAAACTAGGAGCTTTATGTCCCTCCCTGTGCCACTAGCATCAAAAAATCAGTGAACTCTTTCAGCTAATGTCTCAGTGATCATGATTCTCATGAGAAATTAGTATAATGTTAAACCAAACACTGCCGTCCTCATCTTTGATATTTTAATAATCTTCAAACTACAGTTGATACTGCCCACATAGCCAAATTTAGACATACTTACCCTTTAAGTTCAGAATAATTCCTAAGTTACCTTATGCCAGACCATTAGCGTAAGGAAGACATTAGCTGAGCTTTGCATCTCTGTTTACCCTTTAAGTTTGCTTCCTTCACAGGGTGAAGAAGCTCTAGTGCATTACCTGTTTCTCATTTTCTAAAGTTCTTGCTGAATCTCCATCCCTCTTGTTTCAAGCCTAGGTTATTTTTGTTTGTGTTACCTGTTTGGAGGTTAATAATTGCTAGTTCTCATCAGTATCTCTCTTTGCATCTTTAAAGGCAGGTTTATTAAATGACAGAGTTTTGATGTCTAGTTTAATATTTTCAAGTTGAGCAAGGCTGGCCTTGAATAATTTTCTTTACTTGTTTTGCTGTAGTATTTAGGTTCTCATAAACTATCTCAAACAAACTGTGAATTATAGTGTTCCCCTGCAAGTTCCTGAGGAACAGTGGTTATATCAACTATACAATTTCTAGACTGTGTGAATCCTTTTTTTGTGATGAATATACATCATGCATGCAGTTTAAGTCTAACAGCCATGAAGAGAACACAAGGAAACAAGGATCTTTTTAACAGTTCAGTTGTTTAGAAAATCACTCTGAAAATAAAAAATATTAATTCTGCAGTAAAAAACGTGGATGCTTCTATAAAGTGTGGCTTCAGAAAGAAAATGCAATACAATATCAGCTTCAGGCATTTGAATGTTTGCAGACATTGAACTGAGGATGTCTAAGAACAAATTCCTGGTATCTATTGAAGGGTTCATAAAGTAAAGGCACTTATGTGTAAAACAATATAGATTGTTTTAACTGCTCATTTCATAAAGTTTATCACACAAGGTAGATTCTTCAGTTATCTATAGTGTTAGATCTGTATATACTTTACCTTTCCTGTTGCTGCCTTTTCTTTATATATATATATATATATACACCATAATTCCAGTTGTGTTCTAAAGTATCTGTGATTACAAATGGATAGTCTCACATACTTGGTAATACAGTTGCATATAGGTAAGCTTCTCTCATTGCATTTCATTTTGGTTTTTTCCAATGTATTTTCTGTTTTTTTCTGCTAATACACTGGAGAAGTGCTGGATTACTTACTACAATATACATGACCTATATTGTTGAAGATTCTTTTCCAGTACAATAAGATAACTCTTCCCTTTGAAGAAACCTGCTAATTGAAGGGGAGTTGTGTTCAGGCAGCTATGTGCTTGGATTTGACTAATTGCATCCTGTGGAAAGCGTGTCTTGTCAAGAATCCTGACCAAGTGTCCATTAAGAGCTCAGAAGTTTCTGAGTTAATAATGAAATCCAGTAAGGAGCCAAGAACAAGAGGAACTGAGTGGTTTTGTCTTGTTGGTTATTTCAATGAATTTTGAACAAGAAACCCTTTTCCATGTTAATAATCTAACTCTTTTATATGTTGCTGATTTTAGCTGATGAAGGAGTTTCCTCTGCTCAGCATGTTCAATATCCATGAAAACCTGCTAGAGGCTTTGTTGGAACTGCAAGCATATGCAGATGTCCAGGCAGTCCTAGCAAAGTATGATGGTAAGTTCAGTTGTATTTATATGCTCTCTATGTGGTACACAGGAAGCAGTGTTTCTAAACCACACTCTTAAAATTGAGGAAATGCTGTAATTAAGGTGATTAGCACAAGCTTCAAAGATCCCCTTAACACAGTCTTCAATCCAAAGATTAGACATTGTGCATTTTTTGCACTAACATACTTTTAATTAATTGTAAGCACATACTTTTAATTAATTGTAATGCACTAAGCAGCAATTCTTCATTGCTTTTTTTGCTTTCTGATGATGTTTAAAGAATGGCTACTCAGGTTCTGCAGACTTTATTGCATGCTATTCAGAAGTTGTTTGAAGAGAAGATTATCAGAGCCCTTGTGGACTTTGCTATGAATGTTGACTTAGTAGCATACAGATGTTTTACAAACATTAATTGATTTAACTTCACAGCAGTCTAGTGAGTAGCAGACTTCCTGTCTTATCAGAAAAACTTGGAAAGCTCGGATGACTGGATGAACTTTTTGCATTAATTGCAATATCTTTCAGTAAACATTGGTTTAGACAGCATTACGTCACTTTTTATGTTAAAATCACAGCTCCTGCTGACTTCAGCTCTACCCCTTTGAACTTGAATTCAAGACCCCAGAGTCTCAAGCAGAGAAGGGACAGAGTAAGAAGCACCCACTGGCATACTTTGTTTAGTTTAAATTAAATGGCTTTTCCTCGTATTGTGTAGAAACCTTGTGACAGAAACAGGAATACAATTCAGTTCTTTTGTGAGCAGTGTTCCTCAACCTCCACAGTGCCTGTCTTCATCTTCTTCCTGCAGTCCCAGACTTACTCACTATCCACATTCCAAGTTCTGCAACAAGTGATTCAGGAATCCTACAACGATTCTCTTGTGTAACTACACAGTCCTTGGTCATCCTCAGAAAAGTTTCATTCTGTGCACTGGAGTATGACAAGGGAGTTTATGAAAGGAATATTATGTAATCATATAACTAAAAATAAAATTATAACATGCATGAATCAAATAGCTAAATTAAGTGAAACAGCCTTAATCTTGGTGTTTTTTAAGTGTCTTTCCCTAAATTGATCTTGAAGTCTAAAATATGCTTAATTGCTAGCTTTTACAGCATTTTTGGTTTTTTTTGAATGGAGATCTTAAGGCTTGTAACTTCCAAAGTCCTTGAAAAGGTGCATGGCCATTCTTTGAGGTACTGTTTTGTCACTGTCTGCCAATATGGACTCTTGAGCCTATATACACAGTTCTTTGGTCACTCTTTCCCTTTGATTCTTTGAAAGAATCAGTATCTTTTCCATCCTGCCCTTGATTCATCTTCTGTCCCATCAGTCTACTGAATTGTCTTATCTTTTGCATGATCAGTTCCAGCTTTCTACTGATCCTGGTTCCTATCAGATGCTTCTCATTCAGACAGTGATGTTCATTCCCAATTCTGTTCTTCTGCTTCTCCTAATTACCTATCCCAGTCTTCTTTTCAGGGCAGTGATGGTCATGGTCCAACTCCTCACTCACTTTCCAGCTCCTGTCTTACCAGACATCTTTTCCATCTGCCCTCTTCACTGTGACTTCTGCCTTGTCTTCATTTGACATTCTCAGAGGCATTTCCTGGGTGCCAAAAAGCAGAAAAGTAAGAGCCCACACAGAGAGCAGCTTCCTGCTGTCAGCTCCAGTACTTGGACCTGTATCATCCTGTGGAACAGTGATGGAGTGGGGAGTATTTAAGTTTATTGGAGTACTGAAATGTGTGTACTTGATGAGCAAACAATCTCTGGAGTCTATAACCGAAAAAAATGCTGAAACTTCCACTGAATATGTGCTAATTGCTTTCTTCTATCATCTTATAACATAGGAAATGAAGGTAAATTTTAAAGAGGCTAGCAGTAGACCATTGGCTTGATACTCACATGATCATACTGCCAAATTTCAGACCGCTGTAGTAGACTCTGGCAGAGATGAGTTTATTTAACAAATGATAAATAAGCATCTGATTACAAGCAACATTAATGATAGTCACTGCTACCAGTCCAGCCTGGAACTTTTCCAACTCCTTCCGAAGTCAAATCATTCTAAGTGAAAATGAAAATGTTACCAAGCCCTTGAATACTGCCATCCAGTAACAATAATGGCTGTAGAAGAGATCCTGGTTGTGCTTAGTCTGGTTGAATAAATCTGCAGTTACAGTGGTACCATCAGAATCTTTCTTGTAGCTCCTTGAATTTCAGTAATTCCTGTGACACGGGAATTTTGGCACGTTAAGAAGCAAGTAGATAGAAATGCTTATTTTTATGCTCCAGGCACCACAAGATGTTGGCACCTTCTGGTCTTTAATATAGTTATGAGATAATAGCCCTAGGAGATAGAAGAACTGTGACAGAACAGGGAATTAAGCCATGCCCACTCAAATCCTGTGCCAGCTCTACTTTTGCATACTAAAGCACTGGTCCCTGGTTTTAAACAATACCATAGTGGCACTTTATGTCATGTAACTTGTTAAACTGGAATTTGTTTTCTCTGAAGCATCCAACAGAGTCAAGACTGAGGTCATAAATGTAACAAATGAGGCTTTTCAAAATAAAACTCTCCTTACTTTGTTTGAACCCATGCAATTTCCAGTCATGCTTTGCCATGTATAAACAAAGGTGTGTGCATACACTAGGTGTGCACAAGGACTCAGCAAACACTGGCTTAACCAGCATAACCCGTGCAGTTCATGAGTCTCAGAAGGCCCATCTCAGGGAGTCTCAGCTCATTTTAGAACTCATCAGCTTCATGTGTTGTAAGATTTATTGGAATATAAAACAATGAACTCATTTATACTTTTCTATCTGCAGTTTCTGTTAGTCCCACTCCTCTTCCTTTTTTTGACTAAGACCAAACCTGATTTATTGTATTTTGATAACATATGAACAAATTATTTCCTTGAGCAGTCTGCCCCCACCCTGGGCTAAAAAGTTGGATCACCTTATGCAAAACCTCAGCCTCTGCAAGCAGACACTCTGCTTTACCAAAAGCCATGTGTTAAGTGGTGTTTATATTATGTACCTGGCAACAGAGCTGATGTACGTACTCATTATTCATGGAAAAAGGGCCTCATTAGTGGGACAGCATGCACTGTTGCTGAGCTACATCATTACGGTTTCAGAGTTCAGTGCCTGTCAATAGAGTACAGATGACCTAAATGTTGAATTCTGAAAGGATTTTTGGCTCTGATTTAATATATGTCGGTGTTATTTACAGCAGAAATAGTTACGGCTGCTAAAGAGACTTTTCTTGATGGAATAAGCTTCTGGTATTCATAGTAGATAAAGTTTCTCTGCTCCTCTTGCCTTGCTTTTTAAGCTGATTGTTTTCCAGTGAAGTGGGTCTGCTTGTTGTGGTGCTTAGAACAAACAATTTATTAACTTCTCTGAGCAGCCAGTTTGTATGATTGTTATTATCTGGTAACCTGGGCACTGTGAGAAAACTCAGACCTTTCTGGCAATTGAAAGTCAGATTTTAAAAGAATGGATGCCTATGTATTTAGTCATAGTAATGCAGTGGTTCCTCCCTAAACCTGTCCTTGCTTTCTTTTTTTTTAAATGACAGTGTTTTCCAGTGAGACTATGAGCCTTCTGGTTTGCACAAAGAACACCTTATACCAATTCCCCTTTCACTTGCCACCTTGCAAAGAAGGAGAAAGACTATGTCACCATGTAGACAGGGTCCCAAATTCAGAGTTCACTGGAGAAGATACTTTAGACCAAAGGGTACAAAGAAAAAAAGTGGGTTTTAAAAACAGAGGATGTCATTCTGCTCTAGACTATGACACTTTTTTATTTGGTAACGGCATACTTTGAAGAATCCTACATTAGTGCCAAATCAAAATACAGGCCTTTGAGGAAGCATTTTAGAACCAGTGTCTTCATTGTCTTGGAATGCTTTCAACTTGGTGAAATCCAAATAGTTAATGCAGAGGAACCAGTTGTCTAAAACTTAGTGTGTTCAGGGCTATTCTCCTTTCCCCAGTACCCCTCCAGTCCAGTTTCTTCTTGTCCTTACAGATTCAGGAAATGGCTACACTCTATTTACATTTAATTTGAAGGTATTATAGAGAGTTGCAGATTGCATGGAGTCTTCAGTTGATTTGCTACAGTCTCCAGAGTTTTTGTGTATGAGCCCCCAGCACAGGAAGGACGTGGAGCTCTTGGAGAGAGTCCATCAGATGGCCAAAAAGGTGGTCAGAGACCTGGAGCACCTCTCCTGTAAAGACAGGTTGAAAAAGGTGGGGTTGTTCAGCCTGGGGAAGAAAGGGCTCCAGGGACACCTTGTAGCAGCCATCCAGTATCTGAAGGGGGCCTAGAAGACAGCTGAGGAGAGATGTTTCACAAGAGCATGTAGTATTAGGACAATGGGTAATGGTTTTAAGCTGGAAGAGGGTAGATTTAGGTATGGGAAGAAATTCTTTAGCGTGAGGGTGGTGAAACACTGGAGCTCATTGCCCTGGGAGACTGTGGATGCCCGATCCCTGGAAGTGTTAAGAGCCAAGTTGGATGGGGCTTTGAGCAACCTGGTCTAATAGAATGGGACCCTAACCATGCAGGATGGCTAGAAGTAGATAATCTTTAAGGTCCCTTCCAACTCAAACCATTTGATGATTCTATGATTCTACAATTGGAGATCACAGCTCCACTCTAACAATTCCATTTCTTGCTGTGATTACATTTGGTATTTTTTAGATGTTCTACCTGCTGGACCTAACTGGGTAAATGCCCAAGGTACAAGTACAAGACAGGGTTTTCTTCTGAGTAAAAAAGCAGTATGGAAGCAGCCATTACCTCACATACACTATTTTATAATCCTTTTATTTCTTTTATCTCTCCTGGGAGAGACCTTAAGAGAAAGATCCTTTTAGTTAAGGTCATATGAAAGCCTAGTCTGCCTTCTCCAAGAGATGCAAATCAGGTAAGACCTCCACTTTGTGTAACAGCAGGAGCAAGAGAATAGTTGGTCTTTTTTCCCATCGTGTCTTTTTCAGCTTCTACTTCTAAGAACAAGTTTCTTTCCTCGTCAAAATCACTTGTCACTTCAGCTAGGTCTCTGCATCAGTTCTGTCTGTTCATACCATCTGGTCTCTGTTTTTACCATATGATTCCATGGGAAAAAGCACAAAAATTTTGAACTATATATACAAATCTTGATCTTTCTAATCTCTTGTAGGAGAAGTGATTCCTTCCCTTCTGTATGCATTTAGGATTGAATTTAGTCAAATTAAAGTGGCTGATGCCTGCCTGGACACTGAGATATTAATCTCAGCAAGAGTTGCATATGGAGGCTTTACAATGAGGAGTGACCCTCAAAATCTTTCCATAATTGAACAGTTTACGTTTTAGTTGTGGTCATGGCAAAATAAACACTTTCTGTTTGTGTTGAAATGTTTTTCCCATCCTCTCAGGGGACCAAAATCCAGGCCTTAACATACACAGTGGCTATGTGCTTGTGTTTGGCTGAGGTGTTTCCCACCACCGAGGAAGAATGTCCAAAGTACAGAGAATCATAAACTTGTTTTGCAAGCACAAAATAAGCATTAGATCATTGTGTTCATGATTTTGCTCCCTTCAGCATGTTTTCTACCACGTTTTGTGGAAAAATGGAATGACTATTCTCATGGCAGATAATACTACAGGATATTACATCTTTTTGACAAAGTGTTTTTCCCCTGATGTTCAATTCATGGTTTCCTTTATTGAATTCCATCTCGTTGCTCTTATTTTTAACCATTTGTATCAGCTTAATTCACTTTCTTCTTCAATGTTTGTGTCTTTATAGATGACTGCATCAGTCTTCTGTCACCAATGATCCAGACTGCACATACTTAATTGCTAGAGCATTTTCAGTCTTCCTCATAAGCTATTTTTCCTACCACCTGTGCAAGAGCTGACAGCCCAGCCTGCAGGTGCAAGTTCTTTGCTGGCAGGGCAAGTGTTGGCCCATCACTGAAACACTAGAATCTTCAGTCAGACTGAGGGAGGGAAAATAAGAGATGGGGCTTACCCCTAAGCACAGTACATGTTGAGTATTCCACCATTTTTTGATTTACCTCTTTGCATAACTTACTGCAGTTTGTTGATATACTTTCAATTATATATTTGGAAATGACTACACCTTAATGCAGTCTCTCTCAAGTCCTATTATGAAGAAGAGCTATCAGTTTAATTGGAAGGATTTTACTGTGCAGTTTATGTCCTCAGATCTACAGTTTATATCAGCAAATATTTAAATCAAATTGGTGTTGATAAGACTATAAATTATCTGAAATTAAACCCATGGGAATCTGTATTGTTGACTTGGGAATAGTATGTGCTTTGACATCAAAATAGGGAATAATTTCTGGTTGGGTACTTAGATTTTGCCATCATTAAGACAAGAACAATGGCAGCATGCCTGTCACTTCTCATTTAGGGCCTTCTGATGTCTTGGTTAGGGGATGTTTGATCTGGTCTGTATCCAGATTCATAATTTCTTCATTTAGTTGCTATCTTACAAAAACAATAGAAAGTGTTTAGTTGCTATTTTTAAAAAACAATGGGTCCCAGGACCTCTTTAGATGGTACATGGCATATTCTGGATCTCTTAAATCAGAGCAGTAGTGATACTCTCATTGTCTCTATCCATAGCACCTTTCCATTATTTCACTCCCATAAGCAACTGCTTCTGCAGTAAGTGACCAGTAAGAATTCACTTTTTCTAGCCCTCCCCATAGCTGAAAGGGGCTAATTGAAATAAAATCCTTATAAATTAAGTCTAGACTTTTCATATTCTGCTTAAGGACGGAAGCAATAAGGAAGAAGGAGAACATTTGTAGACCGACACATGTTCTTATTAGGCAAAAACGTCATGATTTTGACAACAGAATATCAGTCACATCTTTCAGCACATTGTGGGAACTCCACAAGTAATCACAAGAGGACGGGAAACAGTATAGGGGAAGATATTTTGCCAGATGGCTCACAGAGCTGGACACAGTCATTTATGAAATACTTAACTTTTGTTCCTAACAGAAGACGTATCTCCTAGGTCTATTTCAGATTTAATTCCCTTTCTAAAGTCAACTGATTAAATTATTTTATGGTTTTCTCTAAAATACAAGGGCCCAGTTTTGGAAATGAAGCCTAAGTTACGTAAAGTATTGTAGTGATCACACCAGGATACAGCAGAATCAAATACTTACAGTCTGATGCAGAACAACGAAAACCAAAACATGTTTGGAGGGAAGTGGGCATGGACCTACTGAGGGTTATCTCCACAGCAACATAAACATGAACATTTATATGTAATTATTCCATTGCCAAAGGACTGTAGGTATTATCCTGAAATAATTGCTGTTTGCTCATTAGGGGTATAATATTGGAAGAGGCCTCCAGGGTGAGTCAGGTTCCCTGCTGTTGTATTCCCTATATGGTGTTGCTCTTCCATGAGCTGAATAAACTTCAGCCTGGAGTTAGCTGGGGTTTTTTGCTGTTCTGTTCTACCTGGGAATCTGCCTCAAAAATTAACTTCTCAAAACTCTCCTATTAATCTCTAGCCTAAATTTAAGACTGAAATGTTTATTCTTGTGATACCATTATCCTTTACCCAGGAGAAGGCCTTCTCCTTTCCTGTTGTTCTTCTGGGTCATATGCCTAAGGAACAGTTGTATCTTCTCTCAGACTATTTCATTCGGATCATTACAAAAATAATTCAGTTTTTAGTTTTGTTGTTCTTGACTATGGGTGCTGACATCTGAACACAACATTGCTTGAGAAATATTATTTCTTCTGCAGTAATGACTCAGGTGGTGTACCTGAGCCTTGCTTCACCTCATCACATTTCCCTTCCTTGCAGTTGCCAGCAGTTCACTATGGATTATCCTACACTCTATGTGCAGAGGTGTTTCCAGTTCAGGAATACTTACTTGCTACTAGAAGATTCTGTTCTGTGATATGGTATTTTGTTTTACTATATCAATTTTACTGTATCAGTCTCAATTCCTACTAGATATCTTTATCTCTTAGCCAAGAACTGTAATAATCCCCACAACTTGGCCCATGCACATTCCGCTGTCCATTCTCCATTCAAGTATCAATGATCTGATGCAGAAACAAGCCTTTATACATGTGGTTAGAGGCTTTTTCTGTGTTGAGTGGTCTCATTGTTTAACCTCTTGGACTGTGTTTTATATGGCTGAATTGCTGATTTCTTGCTGTTATTCTGGCTTTTGCTGGCATACCTGCTTTCCTTGATGAAACTGAGCTAGCAGCTTTCATCAACAAAACAACTGCATTTCATTCCGATCTCTAAACTGCAACAACCCAGATTTGATGGATGGAACACTCATTGGATAAGGAACTGGCTGGATGGTGACACCCGAAGAGTTGTAATCAATGGCTCAGTGTCCAAATGGAGATGTGTGTTGAGTGGAGTTCCTCAAGGGTCAGTACTCAGACCAGTGCTATTTAACATCTTTGCAACACAGACGGTGGAAGTGAACGCACCCTCAGCAAGTTTGTGGTGTGTGGTGAAGTCAACACACTGAAAGGAAGGGATGCCACCCAGAGGGACCTTGACAGGCTCAAGAAGTGCGCTCATGCAAACTGCATGAAGTTCAACAAGGCCAAGTGCAAGGTTCTGCACCTGCATTGAAGCAATCCCATGCATGAATACAGGCTGTGAGGAGAAGGGATTGAGGACAGCCCTGAAGAGAAGGACTCGGCTGTGGTGGTGGAGCAGAAGCTCAACATGAGCCATCAGTGTGTGCTTGCAACCCAGAGAGCCAGCATTGTCCTGGGCTGCATCAAAAGACACACAGACAGCAGGTCAAAGGGAGGTGATTCTCCCCCTTTAATCTGCTCTTGTGAGACCCCACCTGAAGTACTGTGTCCAGTTCTGGAGTCCCCAACACAAGAAGGACATAGAGCTTCTGGAACATGTCCAGAGGAGAGACACTAAAATGATCAGAGGGCTGGAGCATCTGCCCTATGAAGACAGGCTGAGGAAGCTGGGGTTGTTCAGCCTGGAGAAGAAGAGGGTCTGAGGTGACCTTCCAATATCTGAAGGGGGCCTACAAGAAAGCTGGGGTAGGGCTTTTTACACGGGTGTAAAGTGAAAGGACAAGGGGAAATGGTTTAAAACTTGAAAAGTGGAGATTTAGGTTAGACATTAGGAAGAAATTCTTTCCTGTGAGGGTGGTGAGACGCTGACACAGGTTGCCCAAGGAAACAGCCTTGGGCTGCAGCCCCCTCCCTGGAAGTGTTCAAGGCCAGGTTGGGTGGGGCCTTGAGCAACCTGGTCTAGTGGGAGGTGTCCTTGCCCATGCACAGTGTTTGTAATTGCGTGATCTTTGAGGTCACTTACAACCCAAAGCATTCTATGATTCTGTGAACTGTTTTTCATCTTCTTCATTGGTTATATACTCCAGACCTCTTTATTCCTCCTAGTTTTAAGCTCTTTCAAACAGACAGAAAAATGAAGTGGTGCTCTTGCTGCATTATGTGAACATGTTCAGGCACTCTCTTCTTTCTCTTTTTATCTCTCTCTTTTATATTTGTGTTGTGGAGTTTGACTTTTGCCTGAGGAAATGTATTTCCAGGGACTTCTAGGTAGACCTCTTGTTCTGTGTCATTCGTGCAAAATTTTGTATAAGTGAGATCCTAAACTGCTGTTAATGAGGTTTGAACTGATGCAGGGAAAGGTATTTCCCTAGAGTGATGGTGGCTTGATGGCTCAAAGAAACACTTTCAGGTAAGGGGGAAATAAGATACTCTTTTGACCATTTGAAAATCTTATAAAAGACAGCACATCAGTGGTTTTCTTGTTTGTTTCTTTATTCTTTCCATTCTTCTACTTTTCACTTCTTTTGGGATTTGATGCATAAGGTTTACACTGAAATAAATACAGAGCCCAGTATGTTCTGAAAAAGTTAATTTCTGTTTTTTGGAATTAACTTTGAACTTCTAATGTTAAGGAGTTACCCTGGTACAAACAGTGTTATTGAGGGTGCTTATGAATATTTTATCCTACTGTCATGGAAGGTGTGCTCCTGTCTGTGTCTGTAGCTAGCTTCTATTAGTGGACTAATTGACATATCTGTCACATAGACTGCTTTGTTTGCTCTTAATTTTAATTACTTTAGTCACTACAATTACATACTCAGGTGAAATATAGTTAGAATATATACAGGGGAACTTCCAACAGAATTGTCACATCTCCTACATGAAAGGAGCAAGTGCATAAATAGACAAAGGTAACATGGTAGCATTTTCAAAGCACATCATTCTGGCAAAGTTTTCTGTGTAGCAGAACAGCATTCTGCCTGATTGCTTAGTTGTGAAAAAGTGGATTATGGTGGCTCCTGAGATACGACTTGCTTCTCCTACTTAACTCCTTTCTAGAGCCCTCTCTTGCAAGGCACTGAATTCAGTAAATCACAAGTTTCTCTTCACCCTAATGTTACCAAGCTCTGTGGTAGGTTTTTTCTTTCTAATCATCTGGAATGACAAAATGAGGCACAGATAGTTTCTGAAAACAGTAGTCAGATAAGCTGCTCTTCACTTTTGCAGTGAGCCTACTCCAGTGCCTTTTGTTTACAATTGATGTATTTGCTTTTTGCAAGCTATACTATTGCAGCATGCAGGTGTGTTTACAGAATCCAGCCCTTAGTGAGAATTGGTTTTGTTTTTTCAGGATTTTTATTGCATTTAGCAGTATTCTTTAATTTTGTAATACTAGAATATTTCAGTCACTGTATAAATGTGTCTACACTAGAGTGGAATCAATTCTTCTCTGTAATAGTGGGAACAAATCTGTAACTCATGTCTGTTAAGCAGCATTTCTTTCTACCTTTTGGATGCATTGTGCCAATCTACAGGTAGATAACATGTATAAATTCAGTTCATCTAATGGTTTAATTCAGGTTTATGGCTCCTGTATGTCTCTGGAACAGCATAAAATGGCCAGGGATTGTCTGGTGAATATTGTGGTCCAAGATTTCCTTAAGAGGCAAAATGTCTTATTTTACTGTTGATCTTTAACTGCAATAAATCTAATGGTTGATTGTTTGAAAGTCAAGTCCATTATTACTTAAATAGTTGTCTTAACTTGTATAGCTGCCATGTATTCATATTCGACATCTCCTTCATGAAAACAAGAGGAATGATTAAGATAGCCCTCGGCTAGTACTTAGATATTTTGTGAAGTACGGAAAAAATTGTGTATTCCAGGTTACCTATATATTTATATATGAAGTAAAGAATTCTTTCATTAGGTGTCTGTCATGTCAGTCTTTGAATTAGTTCTCTAACGAACCCAGTTGCTGCTTAAATAGCAGTTCCTGACCTCATTAATACAATTTTTAAAGCCTGTATATTGTGTAGAAAGTTAAAAATACATGTGAGATGGGACTACAAGTCCCAAGATAAGAAAGTGTTCTGAATTAACATAATAATTTTGCATATGCCATACATACTCTGAAGTAATCAATTAAACACTGTTCTTTCTGCAGACTTCTAAATTTTCAGAGATTTACTTTTTTCTTTTCTTTTCAACAGATATAAGCTTACCAAAATCAGCAACAATATGTTACACAGCTGCATTGCTCAAAGCCAGAGCTGTCTCTGACAAGTAAGTGCATAAGAACCACTGTCCAGCAAAATCCTGATTTAACTCAAGATTTCTCTTAGCTGAGCCCACACCCTAACAATCTGCTGGATTAGCAGGGTAATTCAGTCCTGCAGCAAATTCGTAAAATTACTTTACATATAACAAAAATGTGCAGTGATCAAACATTGCACTTCAAATATAACAGCAGAAGAAAAGAAGAGAAATAGCATAAATTCAATTCTTGTTTCAGTTTTATATATACTACCTGGGTGAGCTTTGGCTTCCTAGGTAGTATAATGAATATACAACTAAAAGGTGGTGTGTGGCTGAACCTCTTCAACTTTATGTAAACATGACCACAACAAGGTAATAAATAAATGTGGTAGCAATGTTGTCAATGTTGCTCATCTACTTAAATAGTGGCAGGTGGATTTAGCTTGACTATGTCAGGGATACTGAGAGGTAGATGACGTTCGTATTTTTAGAGACACAAGTATCTGGTCATTCCTGCTATGATTTTCTCTTGCATCTCAACCTTTCAAGGTGCTGAGCACATCTACTTGATGCCTGTGGACTTAGAGCACTGACCTGCTCTGAAAGGGTGCTCAGCTTCTTGTGAGATGGAGCTCAAAAATCCCAATTCTGCTCTCAGATGCCTTCACACAAATCCCAGGCAGAGTTGTGTCTGTGCACCTGAGGGTCGAATGCCTCCCTAAAGCTGGAAAGCAAGTAGAGTGGAAAGCCATTTTCTCAACTGACATCCTGACAGTTTTTGCTTTTAAAGTGTATGTACACATCAAGATCTAAGTAATTTTCTTTCATTCTTTTTATCCTGTAGATCGCCAGTACCTACTGCAACATCTTTCCTCCCTACACAGCGACTCCAGCTTGGGAGGGCAGGGCTAAGGTTGTCACAGCTTTCCCTGTGGTGTCTGCCTGCCAAGTACAGCTCTGGAGTTAGCCGTGGGGTGTGAGGTGAGAAAGAGATTGCATGGTCTGGTTTTTCATTCATTGGGGCAGATGATTTGCCCACAGTTTGGGCATGCTACCCTCAATGGTGCTGTGGCCAGTAGACCACCCGCTACTGCTGCTGCATCGTGCTCCCATCCCAACCTGACCCAGGGGCATTGGGTTGGGAACCTCCCTAAAACCTCCCAAACCTGTTTTTAATAAAAACCCTCCAACAATAATTTGGCATTGGTTTTTTTTTTTTTTTTCCGTTTCTTTTTTCTGCATCTTCAGCCTTAAATATGCCCCATAGCAAGGTACCCAGAGCAAATTTAGATTAGTGACAGAGAAAGGACTGTTTGAACTGACTTTCTGCTATGATTAAAGGCAAAAAAGCTTTCCACTTCTGCTGGGATTTTTATTGGCCTTGATGTAATAGATCACTCAGAGTTTCCACTTACTATGGAAGTTCAGAGAGCATAGGAAGTTGACTCAGTTTGGTTACATGGGCCCATGTTCTAGATTCTTTTTCTGGCTTTTTCTTACTGGCAGTTCTGACCTTATATGTTTGTTTCTTTGGTTTTGTAGATTTTCTCCAGAGGCTGCCTCGAGGCGAGGGCTGAGTACTGCAGAGATGAATGCAGTAGAAGCTATTCACAGAGCAGTAGAATTTAATCCACATGTGCCAAAAGTGAGTATGGATGAAGCTTTATCTGGCAGCTGTAACACTGCTGAGGACCCAATTACTGATTTCTGTGTTAACCTAATGAGCAATATTGTGGAAAAGGGAGAAAACAGTGGGAAGAGAAACAAGCTGATAGTATGCACAGGTTTTTTAATTTGGGATTTCACATTCAGTGTCTTCTGCTCTGGACTGTGCAACTTGAAATTTTAGCTGAATGAGTTCGCTGTGTGAGCAATAATTACATGGTTTATTGCAGTAGTCAGTACCACCAAATGCTGTGCTGCAGGACAGAATATTACATAAAGACAGGTTATTGTTGACAATACAGCAATTAACGATATACTTCAAAATAGCATGCTATACAAAGGAACCTATGTTTGAAGTTCATGGCATGCTTCATATAAGCTGCAGTAGTAATTCCTTATGCAGCACCCTTTCATAAATTTCTGAAAATACAAAGTTCAGAGATGAAGAATTGCTGAGATCTACAAAGTAAGAAAAGGAATCTATGTTCTAATTCCCTCTCTAGACATGTATCTTAGCATTAAGAATCTTGCCCTGGGGCTACTAAAAGCTAAGATATTTTATTATTTCATCACCTGATACTCAGTATTGCAGTCAAGTTCAGTGTAAAAGCAAACTAAAGGCAGATGCCTTTTGGCCCTTGGAATCTGCCTCTGAACCTCACTTCACAATCCTTTGGACCAGCATTGCCCTTGGAAAGTAAGAAGCCTCTACTGGAGAGCAGAATACTGGTGTGTGTTAGTGTAGGGAGCCTATTCATTAGGTATAGCTGAACACCAAGTCTGATCAAGGTAAACCCAAGGCACATGGATTCTAGAAAGTTCATTCTCATGCATTGCAGGAATTAAATATTACCTCAGTGAGCTGTATCTCTTATGCCAGTCACTAAGAAGCATGGTTTAGCTATCTGAAAATTAGGCTGTTTGTTTTAATAAAATCATCTAGACTTCCTCTACAGGCAGTGGAAAGAAGGAACTATCTTAGACTTCTCTAGGTCTAAACAGCCTTTCCCTCCAAGGTGCTGTTTCTACATTGACTATGAAAGGAGCAGCTATTTTCCAGTAAAAGCCTCATTTTTATACAAGCTTTAGGTGAGATGAGTCCCTTTGTATTATTAGCTCATTGTCTATTTTTATGCCAAGCTATAAAATGAAAATATTAAATGAAGTCTGGTTCCAGGACTGCTTCTGTGGAACTGGTTACTTTCTTCCATCCCAGTGGTTCATGCACTAACACAACCACTGATAATTCTGTTCTGCCTAGTTGCTTATTTAACTCTCTATTCCAGTCCTGTTCTTGGGTCAGCTTTTCTGATCATTTTTCTGAAGCCCAGTTACAGTGTTCTATCCTTGCTGTCTGAAAAATAAGCTATCTCGCAAACAAAGATATCAGTTCAGCCTGCCATAAGCAATCCTTGGGATCCTGTTCCATTTTCCTTACTTACCTCTAAGCTTTTGATAATTCTTTCCATCAAAACCTTTTAAAAAAGATTTCATATTAGCAATTCCATGTTAACTCATGTTGTTTTTCTTCTCTTTGGATTAATTTGCATTTACTTATCTCATCACTGGACCACTTGATTACGAATGGAGATCTTTTTGGTTTAAGTCATTTGTGCTGGTTTGGTCATTTGTACAGTGGGGGATAGAGATGGTTGCCCACAGTAACCTCTCCACTTCTGTACATGTTCAACCCTGCTGTTGTCTCCATGTTCTGTGCTGCCTTTAAACTGAAGCCAAGTCTTCATTTAATACCTTTTTGCTTTTTCTATTTTTCTGTTTATACTGTAGAGCTTGCCTTTCTTTGTTGTGACCTCCTTTGCAAAATCTACCTTACAATAAGTTGCTTCATAACCTCTGTACTTCCAGATCTCCAAAGTCCTGCTTTTCTTGTAGAACAGGACTTTCACTGATTGCTTGTGACCTCCTTCTCACTAGCCAGCTTCTCTTTAGGTGGCTGTTCAATACCAGGCTGGTTTTCATGATACTTGTCACTTCTGACAAATATCCCCATGTATGAAATGCAGACGGTGTGTTACTTTCAGTACTTTAATGAAACTTCAGTCCTCTTCCTCACTTAAGTTTCTGAGCTTTTCAGTCGGTTCACACTGTTAATTGATGCCCTCAGTTTTTCAAAGTCTGTAATTTTGAAATCAAAAACCTTTATAAATATCTAAATTACCAGAACAACAAAACAGTAGTGGGAGCAGACACTCGAGGCTGGGTTTTAGTTCGAACTGTAACATTAAAACACTGTTGCCTAAGAGATTGATATGCAGCACTGCTGATTTCATGCTCATCCTTCTGCTATTAACTAAAGGATACTAAGGTGGAAAGAATATTTCTGGTTATAATTTTATGCACAGTATGGGTATTACTCCTCACTTTCCTCTCAGTTAGGATTGAAGTCATAACCAATTCATTCTTAATGAAGTGAAGATAAGTTTTAGTAAGCAGCATCACAAGAAATATAAGTGTCACAAAGCTAATATGTCTTCTAAGGTTCTTTAGTATTTAAACACTAATTGGTCTCTTGTTCAGACTGAGGAAGAAATAAATTGCAAAGGTGACAAATTATTTAAAGCATTCACCAAGTTCCAGCAGAAGCCTGGAAAGCAAGGAACTACACTGTTCAAGAGGGGGAAAAAAAGTGGTTCAATATGTTTTGGGTTTGTCTCAAAATGAGATTTTACTATTTTTAGTGCAAATCATTAACATTTAGAATTATCTCATAAAAAGATTATTATAGGATGTGCATTTTCAAGACATTTATCTGGAAATACCAGATTTTTGCTAATGAGGTTCTGAGACAAAGGGAATGCAGGGAGCAGACTGAGATGCTGCTGAGCTGAGTTTAGCAAGAAAGGGAGACTGAGTCTCCCATTGTGATCTATTGCAGGTTTCTGTGAAACAACCATGAGATTCTTACAATGCTGCTGATTTTTCTGTATGAAATTATGGGAAATTGATTGCAGAAACAGATTGCAGTCCAGCGTTCCATAGTGATATTGCAGAATCAGATGCACTTCTTAACAGTTTCTTTTGAATGTAATGAAAGATGTAGGAACCTTTCAAGATGAAGCAGTTTTAAAGTCAAGATTTCCCTCTTTGCATAGAAATGAGAAATGCTGAGAAAACACCTACCTTGCATGTAGGAACCAGTGTGTTTGTATGGTTCTGGGAGTCTTCTCAGGATGTATGTCATGAAGCTGGCATACCATCTTGGTACCATCTTTGATTCCATATGACTACACGTACCTTGGGGTTTATTTTTACACAAAAATGCCTTTTAGAGAGACCTAACATGGCTGACAGTCTTTCTTTAGGCAGCAGCCTTTCTAGCAAATAACCTTTTGACACAGGTCTCTTTATCCAAGTCTCAGCCATAGGTGACAAATTCTCATTGTTTTTGAAATTCACTGGGGTCAAGATGTGACATGTGAGGTACCAGAATTTGGTTTAAGTGAGTTAAGGTAATACAGTGCAGCCTGCCAGATCTCTCCAGGAGTCTGGGCAGCTGACCTGGCTGTGCTGTTTCTGGAAACCCAGCTGGGCAGGTTAAGGCCAGTTCAGATCTGTCAACTATCATCTCCTCCTTGACTGCAGAGAAAACAAATTCACCGTCAAACTGCACAAGACTTCTCATTCTGAAGACATCTTACTTGTAAAGATGTCTGTGCTTGATTTTTAAGCTGCACTAAAAAAATATCTGATAGAAGATTTCTATCTACAGTTTGTCTTTTTTATGTTACTGAAACATCTCAGCTGTAGCACATTGCAGCTTTATACTTTGGCAGAGATAGCCAATGTAAAAAGAAAGCATTTCACCAAGCAGAGTTTTCAGTGTTTTCTTTTTAGTAGAAAAAAAACCCATAACCCGTAACAGATCAACATAAGCAGTACAGCAGGAAAGGGAACAGAGCAAAGAGCTCTGAGTTTCAATATGAGAACATTCACCACAAATTGTATCACTTGTTTGTCAAAGCTTGTCTGTATTTTTTTCAACCATCTTTGTCTTAATTGTGATGCTATGGACGAGTATTCTTCTGCTTCACTGTAGAGAGTTTTGGTCCCAAGAAAATGTGCTGACCCTCTCTGACAAGATGCTGCTCAAAAACTTAAGAGTTAAACAAAACTGCCACTGAAACAGCTGAGATATCACTGTAACTCTGGAGGCTCTTGTATGGAAAAGAGAGTAGTACATCCTGTGTCATGGAGAGTACGTAATTTGTGGCATGGATAGGGGAAAAAGTATGTGTACACGCACAAGATTTTATCAATCTTATTTATATGTTGTGTTTGGAGCTTCTTCATTTATATGTAATTAAACTATCCCAAGGTAATGCTGATAAAGTACCACAGGGACATTGCTCAGTTGTGGAACACCCTTTCTGAACTGATCTGCAAGGTCTCTCCCTGCATTCAAATTCCTCCTGAAACGCTCCCCCTGCATTCAAACTCCTCCTGAAACACTCCCCCTCTTTTTTGTGATCTGTGAGACACAAGTTATTCAGTAAAGGCAAAGGGAAGAGAAAGCAGATGATTGTCCATATTTTGAATTGTTAAAAGTGATTCCAGATTGTGCTCTGCACACAGTTATATGGGTTTGCCATGTAAGCCAATAGATGAGTTGATTTAAGGAGGGTACCTATTGAAGTTGCTGCATTTGAATTGGACAACTTAAATATTGAGATTACTTTAAGAAATGCCAACTTTATGTGTGAATGGTTTCTTAAGAGGGCATAACAAACCATTGACCTAAACACTTTTAAAGATTTAGCTGTTCTTCATTTTGTTTCTCCTATTTTCTTGCTTTTTTTTTTTTTTATATATAAGAACTGTGTCTGTCTGTATGATTGTGTGGTTTCTAGTAAGTTGCTAACAGAAACAAATAATGCAAACAAATTCATAAACCAGATGGGAAATGAATCGGCTCTGCACACCCCATGATATTACAGAGAAACTATTCCAGACATGTTTAAGAAGGTTTTAACTGTTCACTGAGGCACTGATTTGGTTTTGTATCTTCAGAAAAAAGACGAAACTTCTTAATTACCATCAATCCAATGAGAATTTGTAAGGTGACCTGAAAGGGGCTTCTCTGGGCATGTAGAAGCCAGAATTTTGGAGGTGTTTTGAGCTTGTGCTGTTCATCCCTCTGGGAGGGGGGGAGTTCCTGTTCAAACAATCTTAAATTCTCATATTCTGGCCTGGAGGGATGCTGTCACAGGTGCAGGAGTGACTATTGCCTATATGCAGCCTGAGCTGTAACTTCAGAGGCAAATTGCACAATTGAGGAAAAGAAGGAAACCTTCCTGAGCTAGGTTGATGTGTTTTATAAATGGGTACTGAAGTACCTCATTAATGTGGAATGTTGAAAGCACTCCCAGAAGAGAATTAGTAGCCAGAGTGCTGTCAATATTATGAAATAAATAAAACATATTCAATCAGCTCAAGTAAGACAAATATAAACTCCACCACGCTGCACTTCAAGGTCCACTGTCATCCTCTAATGCTCATTAAAAGGCATATTCCCATATGGATACAGAATGCCTGTATCTGACCAGTGTGTTACAAGGTTGTGGAACTGGCACAGAGCCCTCTGTGAAGCATACAGAGAATACTGTTACCTTTGTTGTAACTCCTAAAAGATGGGGTTTTGACAAGAAAAAGTTTCAGGTAAGAGGAGAGTCCAGAAAACCAAAAAAGACTACGAAAAATATGCAAGCCAAAGCATTGCAGTGGAGAAGGGCTGATTGATCTGTTGGTGACAGAAATCATTGCACAACTTGAATATTCACTCATAATTTGATTAAGACTAGGTCATTCTGGCTGAAATTGTCTTCTCTGAGCTGATTCCATTTCTAAAGGAATGTGATAACCCCAGTGGTGGTGACATGCTGTGTCCTCTTCTAGTTAAACTTCTTCATTTGTCATTGAAAAAGAAAAAACCCAAACAAATAAACTTGAAGATTGGGCTTGCTGTCTTCATTATCTCGGTGATGTCTTGTTCTTTGCTAAATTTAGATATTGAGCATGTTACCCAACTCTCCCTCTGAAGTGTATCCATGCTTGGGTTCTCAGCTTTGTCAGGATGACTGGGCTCCCATCTTCTGTGTATTCAAAATATGGAAAAGGTAGTGAGGTTTTAAGGGTTACAGTTCAAAGGGAGCCTTTCAAGACATGCAGGTTGTTTTCTGATAAAGTCATATGGACTTCACAGTGGTGTGAGTTTTAGTGGTATGGTAAGATCTTGTGGCCATTAGTCCTGTAACGACAAGGGCTGTGCTCTGGACGGAGGCCTTTGGAAACATTGAGATTTAAATAGATTGCCACCCTTGAAGCCTTTGGTGGGTGAAGAGAAGACTGTGCCTGGGTAGTGCAGTATCTTTGATTAAGTGCAATAGCAGCCTCTTGGAAACTACAATCAGATGCCTTAATCTGATTTTTAGAAGAGTTTTGAGATACTCGTTGCACACAACAGTCCATCAGGACTGCAATTCACACATTATCTGGGCAGCAAAAGGACTTCAGCTTATTGGATAGTTTTTGAAGAAAGATCAGTTGAATTTCATTTTACTGGAATTTGTCTGCTTGTCCAGTCCAAAATGGTTCAGGGGAACTCTGTTGATTTTCATGGACAATCTGCTAGAAACCCAGCAGATTGCTGGGACTCAGTCCTGCCTCCTGCCTCCCGAGTATCTGGGTGTCAGTAGCCTGCAGTTACCATAAAAAGGGGCTGTCCTTGGCTGTGCTGTCTCTTATGTAGACCCTGTGCCCTGACAGCCTAACCTCCAGGAACCTGAGTTCTTGAAATCTTGAAATGCAGCAGTGCAAGAATGGGTAGGACTTCCTAGGACATCAAGAGCATTCTAATTTTCACGGACAGTCATAACTCATCTTCCATAACAATTAAGCCCTACCTACAGCTAGGTAGCTATTACTCCTGTTTACAGAAGTTAAACAGATGGAGGCCTTCAGGTGCCCTCATGCAAAGCAGATGTGCCATTTCCTTCATTAGCTCTATTCTGTAGAATTTGTAGAATTTGTATTCTGTTCTTGTAGAATTTGATCTTTAAGTTTCTGGAAGACTGTGATGTGAGAGCTGTACAGAGTGTTCCAGGCAAGGCTGTGTAAAATTAGCATTCCTGGTGGAAATGCCCCCAGAATAAATTCATTGACAGCTTGTATGCACAAAAGGTGTGGCTGACCTTTGCACATAAACCAAAAACTATTATGAGACTTGAACCATCCCTCAACTTTGTGTGGGGTTCTTCTTGAACATGTCCAAGCCAGATTATGGACTTTTTGTTCAGGCAAGTAGCTGTCATTGAGTAACAGAGGAAGGGCTGTTACACATTTTTTAATTGAGGAGCTTTCAAATATATGTTTTTCTTTCTGAAACTGAGAAAAATGCAGACTGAAAAGACACAACTGAGTGAGGTCTAAGAATAGTTTACAAGTGTTAAGATATATCCCCCTACCTTGTATTTCCACTTGATTTGTTTTTAATTACTGATAAGGAGCAATACGTAGGAATCAAAATAACAGGTTTTATTTTAACAGTCCTAGAAATAGGACATTCCTTCTTGTTTTTTCTTTTCCTACAAATTGTGGCATGGTCTTGGGGTTGTGGATTTTTTCCCCCTTTGATTGAAATATTTAAATACTTTCTCATTTACTTTTAAAAAAAATTGGAAAGAAGAATTAGATTCTAAATTAATAAAACGTAGAAACCTGCAGCTCTTGCAGCTGTATTCCACTCTGCTCAACACGTATACTGTAGGTTTTTTAAAGGGTTGCACATCCATTAGGGCAGTGAATAAGAATGTTTGCTGTATCTCTGTAAGCCTGGCAGCTCCCTCCTTCTTGTCAGAACTAAAGATCTTTTCAGATCTTTATACCGTTCTCTCTGTCATTTTTAATCTCCTGTTCTGTCTAATAAATTGCAGCTTCCTCTACTAATCCACTTTCTCTGCAGTTTTCTCAAATTTTTCTGAAAGGCTTTTGAGAAAATCCAAGTATCACACATGCTGCTCCCACTGCTACTTCAGTTTCTCCTCCTTTAATATAGTTACTTGCATCAGAAATATGGATGATTTCTCTTTCCTCTTTAAATCATTTCTCTCTTTCCCAGGGCTGACAGTTCTCTACTTCGATCACAGTCTCTTCAAATCTTTTCCCTGTTGCTGGCTCCCACCAGGCTTCTTCAGGCAAATGGGTACCTAGCTCTAGCTCCATGACATTATGCTGCCAGTCCCCATTTCCCTCAGGCCTTTCCTCTTCTGTTCCCCAAGGATGTTTTTATTTCTTTCGCCCTCTCTTCTCCACTTTTCAGCACTAGCTCACGTGCTGAGCAGGTGCTCAAGCATGCCCTGCAGTCTCCTGTTCACAGAGTTGGTGTTTAACAGGAGCTGGGGGAGGTTAACACCACCCACATCTCTGTCTCACCTCTGGTGTCAGATTTTTTTTTCTCTTGGGTGCCTGCACTGGGTTGTGATCAATCCCTGTGTCCTGCAGGCCTCCTCCTTCTAGACCAAAGCAGAGACTTCATAGAATCATAGAATTGGCTGGGTTGGAAGGGACCTCAGAGATCATCAAGTCCAACCCTTGACCCACCGCTGCGGTTGCTAGACTATGGCACTGAGTGCCACATCCAGTCTCTTTTTAAATATCTCCAGGGACGGAGAGTCCACTACTTCACTGGGCAGCCCATTCCAATGTCTGATCACCCTCTCTGTAAAGAAATTCTTTCTTATTTCTAACCTAAACTTCCCCTGGCACAACTTAAGACCATGTCCTCTTGTCTTGTTGAAAGTCGTCTGGGAAAAGAGACCAACCCCCACCTGGCTACAACCTCCTTTCAGGGAGTTGTAGAGAGTGATGAGGTCTCCCCTGAGCCACCTCTTCTTCAGGCTGAACAGCCCCAGCTCCCTCAGCCTCTCTTCATAGGGTCTGTGCTCGAGGATAGGCACAGAGGCCTTAATGAAATGGAGGGGCTGCAGACTCTCTTTTTGCTAAGCATTAACCATAACTTCCCTTTCTGAACCTTGTGATAGGGCATGCCAGTCTACTGCCAGACTCACCTGCTGCCTCTTGTGTTAAATAGTCTGGTGGGGAGAACATTTCCTCTTGGGTATCCTAGAGGAGAGGGACCATTTCATTATGCTGATGAAAAGCAATTAGCACACAGCTGGGAAATGTTTCACTTCTTGGAGGTGAACTGGCAAACAGGAGTTGATTGGACAGTGTTTACTTTCTGTCATTCTTTTCCCTGTGAAGCATGAGGATAAGGGGTGTCTTTCCCCTCTGCTGTATCTTTTCCCTACAGTAAGTGGACTGTAGCAACACTGTGATGAGATAATGTCTGCTGAACTGGCAGGGGTCTAGTTCATGGGCTGGAGAAGGAGGAAAAGTAACCTGCTTGAATAATGTCCAGGACCTGTATTTTCTCCTGTGGCATGAGCACTCAGTGTGTTTCATCCACGTCTGTTATGGGGTACCCAGTAATGGAGAGAATTGCTGGTGGGTTTAGTCAGTGGTGCTTTTAATTTCCATGCCATTTTCAGTAACTATTTTGAGTAGAAACTTGAAACATCCAGTATTTTTTTTTTCTGGAATTTAGGTATTTGTTACATTCTGTAGTTTGCTTTGGATCTTGTTAGTAGCTACCTAATGGCTGCCAACTTTGCATATTCATAGACCTAGCAACCAGTGATAGGGATGCAGTAAACTATGAGTAGTGCATGTTTCCTTCTAGAAAGACAGTGTGTATCAATATCTTCTATCTGCTTAATATCTCCTTCATTTTCTTATAAACACTTCTAATTAAAAATCTCATGTAATTAGATTCTCTTTTCTGCTTTGAGTGTTTTTCTGTCTCTTTTGATAGGAGAGACATCTCATTTTTAAATTCGCTATAGTGCCTGTACTACAGTTGAAGAGCAGAACATTAACCATCTGTCAGCATATCTTAATCTTTGGAATAATTCAATAATTATCTTCAAGTGCAGTTGGTGATGTTACACATTTGCTGAAACACGAGAGAAAGTACTTTAGGGAATTAGACTATTTCAGTGTGCATTGTAGAACTGCAGGCAGCTTTTTGTGTTTTTTATTACCTCTGAAATAATTGTGCTCTGCTTTTTTTATTGCAGTATCTACTAGAAATGAAAAGCTTAATTCTTCCTCCTGAACATATTCTGAAGAGAGGGGACAGTGAAGCAATAGCATATGCTTTCTTCCATCTTCAACACTGGAAAAGAGTAGAGGGGGCATTGAATCTCTTACACTGTACATGGGAAGGAAGTAAGTAACTCTCTTTCTTAAAAATCGGTTATTTTAATTGAATGTCATGGGAAAATAAAACCTTTTTGTGAAGTATAGTAAGTGGGAATTTTGGAGGTCAGTTATATCCTCATCAGCACTGAAGAATTTGAAATTCAAACTGAAAATAAAAACTTTGTTTAAATGGGAAAAAAGGTTCTGATTTCTTGGATTGTGTTTTCTGTGCAACACTGAACAAAACTTCCCATCTTTGTGACATACTTTCTTACTCATGGAGAAGTAGACAATAGTTTATCTTACTCATTCCAGAGTTGTAGAGATGTTTTTGTCATTATTTGAATGCTTTGATATTGCAAAATTATGAAAGAGCCTTAAAGCAGAAAAAAGCCACAAACGGTAAAAATGTAAAATACTGGTTTGATTTATACTATAATTTGAGAAACTGGAGTGAGTCCAGTGGGTGACCACTAGGGTGTATAGGGGACTGGAACATGTGAAATATGAAAAGACACAGAGAGGTTTGGTTTTATTCAACCTGTAAAAGACTTCTGGTGGGTGAGAGAAAACCAATTGCTGTCTTATGCCACCCTATGGAAAAATATTATGGAAGACAGAGTGAAAGTCTTCTCAGAAGGGAACAGTGGAAAGGCAGGAGGCAATAGACACAAGCTGCAGCAAGAGAGATTTCATTTAGACATAAAGAACATATTTTCAGAATGAGATAACACTGGAACAGGTTGCTGGAGAGTTTTGGGATCTCCATCTGCAGAGATACTCAGAGATCAAATGGGCATGGCCCTGGGCATTTGAAAATGATACAGCTTAAAGTATGAGGCTGAAATCATATATTAACCTTCTAACCTAAATTATCCTGTCCCTAAGATGTGCTCTCTCCAGGTTCCAGAGAATTTAAAAATGCCATTTAGAATCAGCCTCTGTGGGCTTGTTTAATGCAGATTTCTCTTTTCTGCTCTTCTTTCTTCTGTTCTCTTCATTTGCTGTTTTAATTTAGGCTTGTTGTAAAAGATACAGTTTGATGTAGTGATAATTCCTATGGAAAGCACTTAATATCTTTGTTGTAAAAGTGGCTTACTGTCTCAGTCACCATATAGGCCTGAACTTGCCTAATTTTCAATGTAGGCTCCCCGAGGAAGCACTGGCTTTCCTTTTAGGTGTATAGAACACTGTGCTCTGTAATCAATAAGACAGCTCTCTGGGGTTTGCTGTGCTGTTCTCTGTCCTACCTGCTTGCTCTTTTCCTGTTATTTCTTCCAGTCTAATATGTTCTCTGTCGTAGCTTCCTTCCCAGTGGCTTATTTTCAGTGGTTTGCTTTTAGTGTTTCTTCTCTTCCAGATGCTTGCAGAATCCCTTTAGTGCCCAAGGCTTATTGTCCCATCATTTTGGAGCAGCATTTTTCAGGGAATCCTGAATAGATTTTCCTTTGCTTTATCAGGCTGGAAGTCCCTAAGGGGCTGTTCACAAGGGCCAGGTTTTGGCACAGGAGGCTGGATGCCCTGCTGTCCTCCTGCCACTTAGGAAGTCTAGTCATCTGTGCCTGAAGGCAGTGTGGGGCATTTCCATCTAACTGCATTAACTCATTCCTTTCCTTATTACTTCTGCAGAAATCTAAGTATGTACTTTGCTAGCTAATATTTGCATAGTAGCCTGTAAATTACTGTTGCATGGCCTCTGAAGAAAACTCCATAATTAATTTTGCATACAGATTTCAGAGAGAGGTAAACAGTGCACCAGTACTCAATAATTTTATTCAGATTTTGCACATAAAGATTCCCATGGATTTAATGCTTTCACCAATATCTGTCCCAATAATTATAACTTTTGGTCCATACCTTAGTCTGGGTGATATTCCTTACAAGATGGGGTGAACTGTTTATGTCACTCTTTTTGTCCTTGACTTGCAAAAGATTTTCTTGGCATCCCTGCACAATCGTGAATTAAAACCAGTGTAAACATGATGGAGGAATCCAGTTTAATTAACTCCTAGTTAAACAGTCTACATTCAATACATGGTCAGTTTCCCTTGCTTTCTCCCCAGTTTTTTACGTATTTGCCACATTTTTGATGAATACAAATCTTTTTGTCTGTTTAAGTAGCAAGTTTCGCTTTGTAGCTTGTACGTAGGAATTTAATGCTCACTTATATACACGATTCACTTCTGACCTGATAGGAGTTGGGCAGAATTAAGTGCATTAAGTCAGTCACTTGGGGGATACATTTTGAATGCTTATGAGAAGAATAAGGTCACTCCTAATTAAGACAGCCTCTAACAATATTTTTATGGAAATGCCTTTGTGATCTTTTAAACTCCAAAATTCTCACAGAGTGTCTTTCCCAAACTGCATTCAACAACTGAGAAAAGTGAGGTTATAAAAATAATCCTCATCATCTCACTGGAATGTTGGTTGTTTCCTGCTCCATCTTCATTGGGTCAGAGTACAGTGTTATTTGTAGCACAACTGGCACCACATAAAACGTGGTTCTGGTTTTGGGCCAGGTGCTCTGAACAGAAGGCCTGTAGTTTCAAGTGTAACAAAATTTCAGAAGACTCTGAGGTGCTTGTTTGTCCCTGTCATTTTCTGAACTCGTGTTGTGTTTCCTATTCTTTGCATGAAGAAGAAAATCCAAGGGGTTCTCAAATGCTATGGCAGCACATGGTTGAGGCAAACTGCCTCTGTGCTACCTGAATTGATAGGATCAGATAATTCTGTAACAGTAAGGCAGGGAAGTACCCATGTAAACACAAACTGATGCAGATGAACCAGAGCATTTTCTTCCATGGCTGATAACGTTGCTAAATGAACTGTTGTGCTGTAAGGATGCCATATTTGGTCTCATGTCAAAAATGACTTCTTAAATTCAAGAAGATCTCTTCAGACATTTTTTGCTTGTTTTGTGAAAACAACATCTCTACTGTGCTGTACCTCACTTCTAAAATTTATACAGGGCTTCTAGGACATCTGCTGAGGAAAATATTGCTTCAGTGACTGATGTTCATAGGAGCAGTGAGAATAACATGCTGATGACATTTTAACTGTGAAAATATATAGGATAGAGGAAAAGGATGTCTTGATTGCACAGCTATAATTCAGTCAAATATTCTGATATTTCCATAAACCACACTCAGATGGCCTCTGACATCATCACTGTCCAGATTTAGTAATCCATTTCCCTCCCTCTCTGGTACTATTTTCAATTTTAAAAACATACATGATTAAGTGTTATTTAATCCATGACCTGAAGATTTATATTGGAAACCTGACTTGATCAGGCTATATTTAAAAAGAATGCATGTGAGGAACCTGATTTTAATTATTCAGTATTAATCTTTGATTGCCAAATATAAAATGAAAACCTGACTGCTGGAAAACTAGTTCTCTGGGCTTAAATCCTGAGTGTTACCTGGTTTGCTAGAGTATGATGGGAAAAAATAGTGTACTTTTTTCTGTGCAAAACTTATGTTATGCTTGATGCACACAGATTGTGAGTATTGGCCTGAATTCAAAGCTTGGCTGGTCATTTTTGTAGAGTGTCTCTCTTATATCAGATGCACTTCTTTCCCCTGAAATTTAAAAATTCTGCAGTCTAAAAGGCTAAGACAAAATATCTAAGTTTGTCTATGGAATTTTAAGTGTTATGGGCTCTGATCATGCGAATATTTATGTATGTACTTGTAATTTAGTCTCACTTCAGGCTCATGAATTTTCACTCAAGAATAAACATAAACATGTTCTGGGCCCCTCAGTTCAGGAAGGATATCGAGGTCCTGGAGCAGGTCCAAAGGAGGGCAACCAGGCTGGTGAAGGGACTCGAGCACAGATCCTATGAGGAGAGGCTGAGGGAGCTGGGGCTGTTCAGCCTGGAGAAGAGGAGGCTCAGGGGAGACCTCATCACTCTCTACAACTCCCTGAAAGGAGGTTGTAGCCAGGTGGGGGTTGGTCTCTTTTCCCAGGCAACTCTCAGCAAGACAAGAGGGCACGGTCTCAAGTTGTGCCGGGGGAGGTTTAGGTTGGACATTAGAAAGAATTTCTTTACTGAGAGAGTGATCAAGCATTGGAATGGGCTGCCCTGGGAAGTGGTGGATTCTCCGTCCCTGGAGATATTTAAAAAGAGACTGGATGTGGCACTCAGTGCCATGGGCTGGTAACTGCTGCGGTAGTGGATCAAGGGTTGGACTTGATGATCTCTGAGGTCCCTTCCAACCCAGCCAATTCTATGATTCTATGTGTTAGCAGGATTAAAAGCTAAGTGTGGATTTCTATTTTGGCATTTCATTAAGCAATTTATGCTGTTTGCAACCAAATACAGATGTTATGGTTGGTCTATGTTTGTTTTTCAAAATCGTAAATATAGTTAAGTATGTCCAGCTACTGCCACGCTTGCAGTAACTTGTGCACGGTATTTTTTTTCTTTTCAGCTTTCAGAATGATCCCCTATCCACTGGAAAAAGGACATCTTTTCTACCCTTACCCTATTTGTACAGAAACTGCAGATAGAGAACTGCTACCATGTACGTTCAACTTTTTTCTTATCATTGACATCAAAGAATTGTTTACCCAAGTCTTGCAGCACTGGTTTCTGTTGATGTTCTTCAAATTGAATATACTGAATTAGAATAATTGGGTTGACCATGAGTCTCTGAAGCTTCTGTGACAGTTTGAGAAGCAGCTTCTAGACATGTTTCATAGTAATTAGCCATCTCCATTTTTTTTGACAGTGTTGGGAAAGGGAGAGAGATTACTGAGGAGACATAATTCAGATCTGGCTATTCTTTCTTGTCATGATGCTGGAAAATATGTCTGATCTTTCATCTAGGGTAACATGCCATCAGACCAAAAGCACAGTGGCACAGCCTTGTTCATCTTTTGTAGACACATAATCTACTTAAATTCCAAGGCAGGATCATACCTGCTTGAGAAAGGCTGGATCATTAACACAGTTGTTACTCTGACAGGTTATTCTGATGTTTTCTGAAAAGCAATCTTAAATACCAAGGAAGGGTTTCCTTTTATGTAATGGACGTGTATGCCATTAGAGAGAGATTGATGTGCTATTACCTTAGTCACTTATTATATGTGCTTATGGCAGGTATTAGCAAAGCACCAACAGCATTTCCAGTGCTTGGCAAGGTACAGCTATAAAGACAGATCCAGCTTTGGGGAAGAATTACACTCCAAGCTGATGGGACTTCTTGCAGTGCATGCAGTGAAACACAAGAATGCAGAGGAAGCATCAAAGCAGCCAGTCTGGCACTTACACCTCATTCCCACGTGTTTTCTCTTTGAAGTCAGTGGGACTTTGTGTGCAAGGCGAGCACACACAAGTGCAGAGGGCTTTGCAGGGTCAGGGCAGAGGAGGCAAATACAAGTTCATCCAAGCAAGGAGGTTGTTCTCTCACTTTCTCTGTCTTGAAGAAGGAATACGGAGAAATCTGTTCAGGAAAAACTAAAATGTAGCTCGCTTCTGCTGCAGAGGCTTGATCTGAGGGCATTTACATTCTTTGTGGTGTTTCATTCAGAACCTCTCTGGTTTGAGCTGTGAAACATGTTGCCATTTTTTATAAGCCTATGTGAGCAAACATAGGTGAGAATAATACAGCAAAAATCCACTCGTTGTGAGTCTCTCCTTCACAGTACGTTCTTGCTGTTATTACACAGAAATCCTTGGCAATGGGCAGCATCTCCCCACCCCATTATAATCACATGAATTATAACAGCACCTCTTATAGAGTGCTCTGATTGCTTTACTCAGAGGGATGCTGAGCTGGGGAGAGTGGAGTGTCAGGATATTTAGGAATAACAAAGTCACTCAGAATAGCTCAGCATTCTCTTTTTAGATGCAAACCTAATCATTCTCCTCAAATGTTAGAAGCCAGGGACTTGTTTAACAGCATATGCAGCCAGTGCATTCTGCTCTGGCAGTTATGGGAAATGCCTTTCACTGCAAAATCTCTTGGGTTTGGGAAGGGTTTAACATTCCGTGACAGACACAGGATTGGTTAAAGCACTTTTGCATACCTGTCCACACCCTTTAATTGTGTGTGTTTTAAAGGAAAGTCAGCTGAAGTTTTATCAGAACACTGAGGTCTGATAGGCTATCTGAATTAAAAATATCAATCATAAAACTTTTCCCATGACTGGGTAATAGACTGGAACGACAAGTCTGAACCTGTGTTAAAAAGCTAGTGCAAAAAACTGAGCACAAGAAATCTTTGACTTATAAAGTCCATGATTTGGTATTTCTTGATCTCTAAATTTAATTTAAATCAAAGAGGAGTTGCAAATAATCTGCATTATATCTGTGTTTCTTCTTAAACTGAATGAATTAGCAGACAAAAAATTACATATTTTTAGTTTATAATATTTCAATTTAGACTCTTATTAATTCATGCTGTTGGTTTGGGAAACTGCTTTACTCCAGATGAATGCAGTCATGGATATCCTCCTGTCATGTTGCTGGATTACACTGTGTTTTTATTGTCTGCAAGTATGAGATGAGATGAGAGCTGATCACTGAAGCAAAGATAGTAGGCAAAATGGAAGAGTAGTGTTTTCTGTGTATAAATAGTCACAGGACTGAAGATGACTGACACAGCAACAGTGTTGATCTTAAACGTTTCAGACCTTGTATGTGTTTCTTCCTTCAGAAGCATCTTAGGGTGTCTCTGACTGTTTAAACCACTAAGAATATTGGTTTGGTTTTGGTTACTTAAAATTGTTTGTTAATGTATAATGCATTTCCCTTTCCATCTTTTTTTTTTTTCTTTTTTTTCTACAGCATTTCATGAAGTTTCAGTTTATCCCAAGAAAGAGCTTCCCTTCTTCATCCTTTTCACTGCTGGGCTCTGTTCCTTCACAGCCATGCTGGCCCTCCTGACACATCAGTTCCCAGAGCTTATGGGAGTCTTTGCAAAAGCTGTGAGTATTCTCTGCTGCTGCTCTCTCCTGGTACATAAAGACACAGATGCAGGAAGAGCTGAGCCAGATATTGCTGGGTATTGGATATCTGCATGTTCAGTAATAGAAATAAAACATGAAGTGATGTCTGAGCAGGCAGGCATTTGAACAACTGTTAAGGGAGCTAATCAGTAAAACACACTCCTGGCTGCCTTCTCTGGTTTATGTGGCTCTTTTCTAGGCTGTATCTCTTACGATTTTCCCACAAAAACACTTGGTGGGAGAAGGGAATATCTATGTTTTCATATATAATCTGATAAAATAAACAAATAATGGTTTGCAGAAATCCTTTATTTTGTGTAGAGTCATAATGATTGTGCCATGCTTTCAAGTGCATTAGAGACTATTAGTATGAGGAGGAATAGAGTGTACTGTTAACCAGGGCAGATTTCTGTGTTCTTTCTCCAAACTGCATGAAGGAAGTAGTCTCAGTATTTCCCTAACTTTCTTAAATATATCCAGGGAAATCTCTGCTAATTCTGCTTTTCTAACTTTCTTAACTGTATCCAGGGAAATCTATGCTAATTCTGCTTTCTTAATCCACCAAAGATAAATAAATTTTAGAGGATGAGGGAGATAAGTGGGAAGGGCCATGAATTATGCTAAACCATGCTTTTTTTGCTTTGCACAACCAAGAACATTGCTGCTCCAGTGTGCTGGGATATGAAAAATCCACTTAAATAAAAGTTCTAGGATAATTAAAAAAGCTGTCTCCTTCTCCAAGAAATACTGAATATGCTCTGTTGTAGTATATTTTCTCAAATGTATTTTATCTCTTGTAGGTCTTGTGGTTTCCAAAATAGCCTCCTGGCTTTGTTTTTAGTGTGTTTCATGCTTTTGATTTGGGGGGGCCGTAAGGGGTGAGGTAGAGGAGGCAAGGCTGAAAGGCTTTCTCAAGTCCCAGGTTTTTAAGTACTTTCCCAAACTCCTTTGCAAATGGCAAGTCTCCCTTTGCAGGTGAAACAGATCTTCTACCACCCAGGCTTATGAGTCATAGAGGTCTGGTACAACAACAGTTCTTGCATCAAGAGTTTTCTTTCATTAGCTCTAGACAACAAAAAATAAGATTAAATGTAGCAAAATATACCACTTCTGTCAGCAAAAAGTGCTGAAATGTAGCTGAGATATTATTATTTTCTTTTGTTTTTTGAGATTTGATGGACATTGTGTGTAACTTAGGCTTAAAGATCTGAAACTATTTTGTAAAGTTTATTTTTTCTTTTTTCCTTAAGTCATAGAAATGCATGCCCCTTGTTTTGGGGCTCTTTTGATGTAATCTGAATTTATCTGATACTCACAGCTAATGACCCTAACTCTGTCCCCGTTAGCCTTGTTCCTTGTGTCAGCCTCATGTCCTGAACCAAGAATATATCTCAAGCTGTCAGCATGACAAGATTTTGGACTTAGTGCTCCTGCTACAGGCAGTGAGCCTCTGGGGTTGGAGAAAGTTGGTAGTCATCCAGCCATCATAGAATAGTAGCATTTTCAGGGCTGGAAGGGATTTTTAAGATCATCTTGTTCCAACCCCCCTGCCATGGGCAGGGACACCTCCCACTGGATCAGGTTGCTCAGAGCCCTGTCCAGCCTGGCCGTAAAAACTTCCAGGGATGGGGCTTCCACCACCTCTCTGGGCAACCTGTTCCAGTGTCTCACCACCCTCATGGTGAAGAACTTCTTCCTAACTTCCAATTTAAATCAACCCTCCTCTGTTTGAATCCATTCCCCCCAGTCCTATCACTACCTGACATCCTAAGAAGTCCCTCAGCAGCTTTCTTGTAGCCCCCTTCAGATGCTGGAAGGCTGCAATAAGGTCTCCTTGGAACCTTCTCCTCTCCAGACTGCATAACCCCAACTCTCTCAGTCTGTCTTCACAGGAGAGCTGCTCCAGCCCTCTGATCCTCTTTACGGCCCTTCTCTGGACACGCTCCAGCACATCCATGTCTTTCTTGCCCCCTTGTAATAGGGGCTCCAGAACTGGACTCAGTACCCCAGCATGTCTGCCTGGCCTGAACTCACCTGGCTTTGGTTCCAAAGCCACCTGGGGAGTAGAGTCGGACCAAAAGGATCTTTCCCTGATGTGTAGCACTGCAGCTGCCATTGGTGTTAATAGCACACATAACCCAAGTCTCTGTATGTGGTTGTTAAGTGCTGCATATCAGAGCAGGTAAAGCTCCTAGTTAGTAAAATAAGCACAGACAAATGGAATTGAAATGTAGGCTGTGTTACATGCATAAAGTTGGCAAGATTACTCAAAATCTCTGAACCTGTGTTGGATGCAGTTAGTACATCAGTTAACCTGTATTGTCACTTGTTTAGCTATGTCTTAAATCTTCATAAACCACCAAGTGCTACAGCTGAGTTTTTGTTGTATTTGGGAAAGGCAGAAATTTCACCTTTGACATTCGCTTGGGTTTTGATTCAGAAGGCTTGTTTTGTTGTCTCCTTTGGAAAAAAGCAGCCCAGGTGTATGAGGTTGAAAAAAATAATGGCAGATGTTTCTTTGAAATGCATCTGGAACAGAACAGAACAGGTTAGCCAGCCCTGGCCCTTCCCTTTCTGTTTTAAGGGGAGATTATTTCATAAATAACTGATCTCATACATCTGAAAAACGAATGTGTTGACTGCTCCTGTGGTTATGTGCTTTGAATTACTTATCCCTGTATGATTGGTACTCATTGTGATGTGCTGTTTCACATTGTGAAACTGCACATATGCTTTAATTTTAATAGGTGAAAATTATTCCTTCTCTTGTGCCTGCCAATCCCAAAAGCATTGCATGCATATATGGCCAGGCTTATATTACTGCAAGCTGGTATTTCACAAAAACTAAATAGATTAGATTAGCATGACTGGGTGTTGGGAACTGGCTTTGAACTATCCTCCAGGTATCATCTTTTTGCACCTTTTCTGTAGCCCATTAATCTAGACACTGAGTTATTTAAGAGCAGAAAAAGCCCTTGAGTGCTGAGGATCATGTGTGAGACTGCCAAAGGTGGCCTCTGCCTCCACTTGCTTTGTGAAGCCTCAGGATTCACAATCTCAAGGTGGCTGACTCTGCATATTACTGTACTCTATCCTACACATATATGGCCCCAACATAACTGTAATGTGCACAGTAGAATTAGTAAAATGTATTTCCCCAGATTTTGGGAGTGCTTTGTGTACCTGAGTTCTGAAGTATATAGCTGAAAGTGGGTTTTTTCCCTGTGGTAAAATGGTCTCTATTAACTTGATTTTTGTCACATATGCCTATCCTACTGTATTCAAACCTCCTTCAGTAGCACCAACTGTGTTCTGTACTAGAGGGAGGAGGTTAAGATAAATTCCAGTTAATGATGCCTGGTGTATGTAGCAGAACTGTAGATAACGCAGAACCACTTTAAACCTTCATTTAAAGAGACACTTTTTGTCTCTGAGAGTTGGTAAAAGACTGTTAAGAAAAAGCCCCTCTTCTTCAGTAGATTTTGGCTTGAACTTTTAGTGGCTTCACTATAAGCCTGGACCTAGGATGTGAGATGTTTGAAAATTTTTGTATTTCATCACTTTGAGCTTCATAAAATGGGGCTTTTGCTTGCTTTACTGGAAAATCCAGAAATCTGTACATATGCAAGGCTCAGAATTCAGAAAAGAAGTCTTTATACATTAATTGTATAATTTTTATCATGCCTGAGGATTTTACAGAGGAACAGAGTCAGAGTTTCTTGTCTTATCAGACAGCTTTCTCTTGAGGTGTGTTGTCTCCTGGATTTTGATGTAAATATGTGTCTGGTTTCTTTACAGTTTCTCAGCACCCTCTTTGCCCCTTTAAATTTTGTGATGGAAAAAGTAGAAAGCATCCTGCCCTCCAGCCTGTGGCACCAGCTGACAAGGATCTGAAGGAGCACGCCCGCTGACTGACTGCCATGACATCTTCTGTGCCAACTTTTTGTTGACCACAAGAAAGCATGATAAAAAAGGGAAGCAGTTCTAAGACTTAAAAACTCTTCATGGATTGTCTGTTCTCATATACAAAAACTGTTTTGTTGTACAAAGTACATTGATGTTAGGTTCTATTATATTTTGCCTTCAGAAAAGAAAAACTTAAAAATAAACTTTTGTGTATTGCAGCATTGCTGTCTTTTGGCTGCTTCTTCAAAGCTCAGATTGCACTTTGTTTTCTTACAAATGTAGGTGGTATCTGCTTCACCAGAGCTAGGGATGGCTTTCCATTTAGTTTGTGGAAAACCAGCAATAACTTCACAATCAAACAATGGTGGCACTGCCTTTTCTTAAGGAGTTCAATTAGGGTGCAGCCCTCACCCCTACAGTCTGGACGAGGCTTCTGGACACTTAAAGCTCTTTCTTAAAGCAGCTTTAGGCTCTCCAGGCAGTTGGGATGGCACATTGGGCTTCCAATTCCCATCCCTGCATAGAGGTCAGTTTTATCCTTGTTTGAATTTTCAATATTCCATGTACTTGCAGATTTTCTTCACATCAGTGTTAATTGCAGTATCTCTTTACTGCAATAAACACCCCTCCGTGCTTTGTTCTCTATCTCCAGAACAAAGCATAGATAACAGCAGAGAACTGAAGGCAGATCTACCTGTAGTGAGGGATCATCATGTCCATGTATTTCCTGCTGAGGTTTTATTGCATTACTAGTACTTTTCAATTATGAAAAAGCAGGTACTCTTTCCTGTACAAACTAAACAGCAGCATTATAAACAGTTGCTCGAGACCAGAAGCTCATTAACAAAATTGGTGTCAGCTCATGCACAATTAATAGAGAGGCTGGTGTCTCATCATTAGTGCTTACCTCAGGAAATCTTATCCTTGTGCTGTGAGAGGTTTAGACAAAAATATTCATTTCTAACTTAGGGAGTGTAGATGGAAACTTCCTGCAGACACCTCTGCTAATGCACGAGGCCAACTGTGAGATCAAGACTATCATCTGGAAGTTGAAGCAAGTAGTCCAACCTGTCCAGAACTGAACGCATGTTCTCACAGATGCCTCAAAGATTATTTTTATTCCAACTCTTCTTCCAAGTAAGGAAGCATAAGCCCAGTACAGTGGATCAAAAATGCCATTTTGCCAGTTCAACTTTGCTGTTTTTCAAAAAAAAAGTTGAGCAGCTCGAGGGATTGTGATCACCAGCAGATAAGTTTATCAGTGAAGAAATGAGTGAGCAAAGCCAAAACTCATTTATTACTAGCTGTAATAATCTGATAAAAAGGAGTGCACAGCTCCTAGAAGAATCAGATCCTTACCTTGAACTACAGGGAGCTTTTAGGAACTCAAAAATGTTGAATTTCAACTATTTATTTGCAGGATCCATCTCCCTTATTAGTAACAAGCCATGGATTCTATCTAGAAAATATCTCTGCAGCTTTAATTATAATTCTAGGCATCTGGGAGACTAGACAAGTCAGACAAAAGGATTTTCTTTTTCATTGGGCAGAATTTTTTGCCTTGGGCTTTTCTGCCTCTGACATGTTTCCTGTGAATTTAAGCATGGCTTACATCAAAAGGCAAACAGAGCCCGTGATTATAATGATGGAAAGCGTCTGGCTTAGCAAGGAGCTGAGCCTTCTGGAAATCTGCTTCAGACAATAATTCATCTGAATCATCAGATTGCAGATTTATGAGGGAGGTGGCTTTAAACCTTCACATTTTCAGCGTTCCTGTTTGGTTTGTTTTGTGGATTTTTTTTTTTCTTTAAAACCAATTTGGTGTGAACACTGAATACACAGACTCTCATTTTCCAGTGGGAGAGCGTTGCAGTCCTTGCCCTAGAATAAAGGAGGGAAAACACTGGGAGTTTTCCCTGTGTCACAGGGGCCTACAGAAGGTAAACATCCAGCTGCACCCCTCACAGCCCCAGCCCCAGCTGTCACCACCCAGAGACCTGGGAAACCTCAGCAGCTCAAGTTTAGGCACAGTGTGCAAGGGAGCCCCCAGGTGCCACCCTGCATCCCGCGGAGCTCCTGTCTGGTTCCACCACCAAGGGAGCAGAGTCACCCCTCAAACAACAGAGGAGGAGTCGTCATCATATTGGCTCATAAACACTGGCTGCTCTCACATGAGGAGATCTTACATTGTGAAGCCACATCCATTCAGTCAGGCAAATGAGCTGTTCCACAGTTTGTGATCACAGCCCATGAGATGCTGCTGAGCTCCAGCTAAAAATGCAAGCTCATTTTTATCACATCAAGTGGCAGGAGAAGCCTGCAGGCTCTTACAGGAGACCACAAAACCCTCTCTGCTCTCAGAGGTGCCCATCACCACCTGTCCATCACCTACACATGAAGACCAAAGCCCTTCCTGAAAAGGAGGTTGGAGCCAGGTGGGGGTTGGTCTCTTTTCCCAGACTACTTTCAACAAGACAAGAGGACACAGTCTTAAGTTGTGCCAGGGGAGATTTAGGCTGGATATCAGAAAGAATTTTTTTACAGAGAGGGTGATCAGGCAATGGAGTGGACTGCCCGGTGAGGTGGTGGATTCTCCATCCCTAGAGACATTTAAAAAGAGACTGGATGTGGCACTCAGTGCCATGGTCTAGCAACCGCACCGGTGGGTCAAGGGTTGGACTTGATGATCTCTGAGGTCCCTTCCAACCCAGCTAATTCTATGATTTTATGATTCCTAAGAGTGTGAAGCAACACTTCGGATTCACTTCGGATGAATCTTCCTGCTGCCACTTCGGATTCAGAGCTGGTTTTTTCCTAGCAAAAGCCCCCTCCCCAGCCCCAGATTTCCATTATTTCTCCTTGGCCACCATACACGGAGTCCCTCAAGAGGCTGAACACAAAGCCTGCAGGCAGGGACCACCTGCTGCTTGCCAAGTGCAGCTGTGATTGGGCATTCAGGCTGGATCCCCTTCAGCCTGTGCAGCAGAGTACCAGAAATGCAGCACTTTATTTCTAATTCACAGGTGCAAAACAGGTTACACAAGGATGGGACTTCAGGGTGAGATGCACAAAGGAGATCTAGATAGTTCTGCAGGGAAAAAAAAAAAAAGAAAAAAAAAAAGAAAAAAAAAGAAAAAAAAAAAAAAAGCAACAGAACAATTTGTCAAGCTACAGCACCTGTATGTCCTGACATACACCACACCACTCCTAAAAGTCATTCCCCATTTTCAATGCAATAGATGAAAACTATACTCTTTTTGTGTGTGTGAAATTTCTCCTAAAATAACTTACTGTCAGAAAAGAAAATGGTGGGGCAATCCCATGAAGTTTGGCAGGCAACCAGTTCAGAGCGCTGCTAGATTCTGATTTCATGCACCAAATTAAGGGAACTCCCTCAAGAAAATTGGACTTCATGTTTAAAAAAAAATGATTCCTACAACCTTCTGCCTCAGCTAACATTATTCTGACACCAAACTGTCTACCTAGGGACAGCTGTTTCCTCTTCATGACTAAATGCATGAGTAAATTTATCCCATGGACCAAAACATAGGATTATTTAATTTGTCTTCTTTGACTTCCATTGATTTTTTTTTTGTTTCCTTGATTAGCTGGATGTCAAAGAGATGCCTTTCCTAGCAATATTTACATCTCTGAGTGTCTTTTTCTGCTAAGAAATAGCAAAAAGTCCCAGGAGTGCTTTTTTCATGGGAGAGGCAGCAGAAACAGTGAGCTGTCAGAAGCCTACATACAGCTCTTTAAAAAAAACCAAATCATGAGTACAAAAAAAAAAAAAAAAAAAGGCAATCAAATAATGGGCTATCTCAGCAGTTACACATTTGTCATGCTATTAAATATTCTGATTTTCCTCTGGTGAAGCAAAGTCAGTGGAGGCATTGCATTGCATTGCAACTTATTAATACAACTTATTAATACCACATTAACCTGAAACATAAAACTTGGTCTGCTGTGCTCACCTTTGGTGGGCTTGCTGCTGAATGGGGCAGATAAGCCCCACTGGTGACAAAGGACACCAAAAAGGCCAAGGCACTCAATGTCACCATCTTCCTGTCCTTACTGGTAAGTCCAGCCACAGGCTCCTGAGACCAGCAGAAAGTTTGGAGCAAGACATAACTGGGCAGAGGAGGAAGATGAGCAGGGTGGGGAATAAAGGTTCCACCTTTAATACAGTGACAACCAAAACAATTTACCCAAGACTGCAGAATTCAGGTGAATTTGCTTTCTGGTCTATTAAATTATGGAGTTTAGAAGTGATCCAATTTCATTACCTTCTATTGAGCTGCGTAGAACAAGTTCTCCTGTAAAAATGAGATTCCTTTTTTCCAGAAGATTGAAATATTTTCAGTTTTATTACATGGGTATTTTATTACATGGCTACTCAGAGGGTCCCTGAACCTTTGAAAAACCTAGAAAAAAAATTTAAAATATTATCCTGTTTTTCAGTTCTTTAAGACTTAAAATGTCATTTTGCTCAGGCTGTGAAGTACATGCAGATTTAATTTCACAAGGAAATTCTATTAAACATTCAGCTTGGAGCTCACCTTATAATACAGTTTGGGTTGAAATTTTCTCTGTCCAGCTCAGAGCCACAATTGCCAACAGTAATGAGGCAAACACAAGAACTGCTGAACAGAAGATGTATACATGGATACAGCCACCACGTGCCTGTGTGTGGTCATTACACTAATGCCATATACAGCAACTGGTACAGTATCTGACAGTCCAAATAAATACCTTGCTGGATCCTCCTATTAATACTGCCTGTGCCTTCTGGAGATGCCTTAATGATTTCAGTGACACAAAATTTTTCAGAAGCCTTTCAGATGCTCTCTCAAGACCACTGAATGCAAGCCTTCATTCTTTTAAAATACTCTTTTTTTTTATACAACAAAAACAAAAACCAAACCAGAGGACTCCCTTTATGGCCATTATATATTACTTTTGTACTGTTTGTACCCACTAAGATGCCTCTAGTCTCCTTCATTTCCATATGGAAATTTGTCCTCTGTAACATGTTCTATCACCCATTCGACCTCCTTTTCCTCTATTTCCTTGCCTGTCTTCTCACTTCATGGGTGCTTTCTCAAGGGCTTCATTAGATTTACCAGCACATGACCCCCCTTTCGTCTTGGCTGGTCGGTCTCTCACCCAGCTCCTCTCCAGTGCCATTTCTGGGCCTCATGAGCCTGAACATCTGTACAGCCCCTCCTTGTTTTGTGCTATCACAGCCCAGAATATGGACCTGGCACAACCCACAACTGCCTCCACCAAAAGCCAATGCACCCCTAATCACAGAGATAAGGTTTTGCAAAAAGTATTCACAGAAAATCTCCTTTGGAAGGTCCCATATGTATAGAAAGTATCATTCCAAACACATTTAATAGGTTTATTGAATTTAAAGGAGCATAGAAGTTAATAGATTCTTTAGAAGCCAAATCATTACTGAGACAAGATATTTCCTTCTCCAACAGTTTTCTGAAAACATTTTTTCCTGCTTATTTAGTAAGTGAAGAATAAGAAACATTTTTCTTAGGTAGTTGAGTGTTTGAGAAACAAACCTCTTCAATCCCTCACATAACAAAAAACCTCAGCAGTTAATATTAATGACTTCTTAAAAGGTTTTAAGGCAAGTTTTCACAAACATATAACTAAGAAATTTGCTTTGACTCTTTAATAGTTTATGAAAAGGTTGTGGTAGAATACATTTCCTGCAGTTTCCTTTGCTTTTCACTGTGGGCCCATTTCTGCCCCACAGAAAGCCCCAGAAGCTGCTGAAGGTGGCTGGGGTGGCCTCAGGTGGCCACCTCACTGCAAACTCCAGTCCACCAGGGCTGGACAAACACCCCCCAGGTAAAGCCCTTCACCCAGCCTGCCCCCAGATCTTCTCCCATGAAAGAATCACCAACCAATTCTAAAACTCCCAAGTATTTCAATATCCAGGGCACAACTGGATCCTTTGGAAGAGGCTTCAGCAAGATGAGCCCATGTAGTTGGTGGTGTCAGCCTTACACCACGTGCCCCATCTTCGTGCTTTGCTGTGTTCCTGATGGCAGGAACTGGATGCCACAAGGAGTTGGGAGGAGAGTTGCATGTTAGTTGGAAGGTTCCCAACAGAAGTAGATCCTTCCAGAGCTCAATCATGGACAGACAACTCTGCAGCAACACTGTCATGCAGAAATGGGAAATAAACGCTGCAGTTTCTATTAATTATTCAGCAGCTTCTGTGCAATGACAGACAAAGGCAAAACTGGCATAGAAGTAGAGGAGACCTTGGAAGCAGTCCCTGCACACACCAGGAAGAGCAAAGGTTGTGGCCCTCAAGCATCAGTAGCCTGGTACATCATGTCCTGGAGATCCAGCCAGCAGTCTTTGGGGCTTTGCAGGTGTGAATATCCACCACCTCCAGGCAGTCCTGGCAGCGCACAGCACAACACCAGTGGAATTTGCACTCGCATTTTGTCATCCTGCTGACACGGGAGGTGTCGTAGCCTCTCCCACAGCACATCACCTCACAGCTGTCCATCCCACGGGAGGTTTGGTTACAAACCCGGCCAGCTGTCCCGAGGGACCCTACAAAGGAAACACAGTAAAGGTCAGGAGACAGATTTTCAGGAGGGACAGGAAGCATGTAAGTACAGGAGACATAATTTGCAATGTATTTGATCCTTCAACATCATATCATCCAGATCTCAGTATCAAGCCAGAGAAATGCCTATAATAAGGTAAAATTGCTCTTATACTCTCAAGTTTCTCCTGGAAGTCAGGTCTGAAAATGAGGAGTGAAATGGACCAAGTGTTTCAAGGCTCTGCCTGACTCTGTCAGTGTCACTGTGCTTTGCTGCATCTTTCCATAGCACCTTTTTCCTCACCAGGAAACACCCTCCCTGAGGCAGCTGTGCATCTCCCTCCTGCCCCGTGTCCAGTCCCCCAGGGCTGTGTGAATTGGGTGCCCAACACTTGCACCCCCATGGTGTTTGGGAGGGGAAGAAGAGACCACTAAATTTGGTGGCTGCAAGGGACACAATGGGCAGAGTAACAGTGCTGCCCATGGTTGAAGTCTTTGCAGAAGCACCTCAACTGGTTGGCATCACCTCTGTGTCCACTCATGGCCTCTGCATCCACAAGTTCCACAGGCAGCAGCTGAAGAGCCATTGCTCTGTGCACCTCTCACCTCTGTGGGGTAAGCACCAAGGGTTCTTCTCCACTTTCCTTTTGGAGATTAAAAGAAACTAAATTATAGCCTGCTGTGGACTGAATGAGGGGTAGGGAAGCATAGCACACCTCTTCATGTTCTTAAAACCTCTCTGGAGTGATTAAAATGCCTCTGCCCATCTCCATGTGGCACAAAATGGCTCTTTAAGGCAAATCTTTGCCCAAAAAGCTACTGTACCACATAGGAGATGCTGCTCATCTACCACAAATTTACCCTAGGGTACAGTTTAGGATCTATACCACAGATGCTGACAGATTATTAATACAATCTGAAATCTTCATGAATACTCATGCTTCACCTATTTCTTATGTATTGCAATTATAAATCAATGTCAGTTATATCCATGGGATATAACATTTCCCTAGACCCAACTATAGCTCTATTCTTCTGTTTTCGGCCAAAAGGGGATTCCCCAAGCATTGCCCATGGTCATTAAATTAACTGGAAACATTTTACAAAGAGTATTCCCAGGTGTACATCAAACATGAACAATCTACCTTCTTCAAGGAAAAAATAAAAATACATGCAGACATTACTTCAAATTTGCATGAGATAGGATAGCAAACCAATCTTAATTAATAAAAACCAAGCTGTAATTAAGCTGTAATTATTAAAAATCTAATCTGTTTATTTTCTGATTTTCTTTTTTTGCCCCCTCGGGTGTACTTGTGGCTGTATGTACCACTGCTGCTGTATTGAAGCAGCTCACATCACACAAGTATTTGTTGTTCCTCCATCCCCCACTGTCCCCAGCACTGGGGGAACTTCATGTCTTTTCATAGCTGGGCCCAGCTGGATCCTGTGGAGAAGGTTCTGGGAGGGGTAGGAGGAGAGGTACCACCAGCACTGACCCACATGGGCACACACCATCCCTAGCAGACCCTCTGCCATGTAGCAATCCCTGCAAGGCCAGCTGCACCAGGGTCCAAAGGCCTTTCCCAGATCCTTTTTTTTAAGGAATCAGGGAAGAGAGACTTCCAGTGGCCCTCAGTGCTCCTGGCCCCAGCAGGGCTGAGGAGTCAGGAATATACAGAGCTTTGTGGTCCACCTCTGGTCCCATGGGAAGCCTGTGGCAGCAAACAAACCAAACCCTGCTTTCTGGCCACCATCTTCTACTCATGATGCTGTGCAAACAGCTGGGACTTCTCAACATAAGTGCTGATGCTTGTGCCATCCCACAGCAGTATCCATCACATCCCAGACTGTGCAAAGTACAACTGGATAGCCACTTCCATAGGCCCTTGTCCTGCTTTCCTCAGGTGAGACCAAAAAAAAAAAAAAAAAAAAAAAAAAAAAAAAAAAAAAAAAAAATAAGGCACAAAGACCAACTTTGTGTCTCAGGAATTTGGTGTGAATTCCTCCTCACCTCCCTGCATGGGCTGCCCCTTGTCTCCCCATCTCTGTGTGCAGCTTTGCCCCATTGATGAGGCACAGCCCCAAAGTCCTGGAGTACTGGGTGTGCTCAGGACCAGTAACCCCCATGAGCTGGGATTTGGGTTAGATTTCACAACACTTGGTGTTTTTGCTCTCTGAATGTGGCTCATGTGAAGGGGAACCAGAGCAGGATACGCCCACAGCTTTCAACAGGAGTTTTACCACTGACTACAAAATTACTTCAGCTGCTAACAGTCAGAAGCTGCTGTCATAGGATAGAATCATAGAACAGTTTGGGTCGGAAGGAACCTTAAAGATCATCCAGTTCCAACCCCCCTGCATGGGCAGGGACACCTCCCACCAGACCAGGTTGCTCAAGGTCCCATTCAACCTGACCTTGAACACTGCCAGGGAGGGGGAATCCACAACCACCCTGAGCAACCTGTGCCAGTGTTTCACCACTCTCACAGTAATTTCTTCCATTCCCCCTTGTCCTATTGCTATGCAACCTGGAATGGCCCACAATACAGCATCAACATTTACTGAGCCACTCTAGGAGACTGAAGTATCCACAGAATGTGATAAAAGAGAAAGCAGGCTCAAAGAAATGATCTTAGAAATAGCATCTCTCATGATAAAGAAAACGAGCAACAGCTGACAGCAAGCAGCCAGGTGAGTTACTGCACTCCTTGATGGGCACTCAGATAGCCAGGAGGTGGAGACAACAGAAGATACTAAGTAAAATAAGGCAGAGCTTTCTGATCTTTGCCTCCTACCTGTAGTGCAACTCCCCAACACTTAAGAGGAAGGAGTATGTTCTAACTTGTAAGAAGTTTTCATGCAACCTCTCTGTTTTTATTTCAAGTGCTGGAACTGCCATGCCAACACCCAACATAATACCTGCCAAAATATCCACAGCTTTCAGTACTGCCAACTCTATGGCCTCTACATCAAACCCTTTCTTCTTAGTTTGCACAGTTGTTTTCTTAAACAAACATACATTAAGCAGAAAAACACTTTTTTTCCCGTTCCTAAAGCACTAAAATATATTTATTTCTTTAATACATGGGGTTTTCCCTTCTACTTGTATTGATTAATTGGCTTCAAACAATAAAGTTCATTTTTTGACTTTCACCTAAAAAAACCAAAACAGTGAAATCCCCAACAACAATAAAATAGTTTCCACACAAATGTTTGCATGGGAGCAAAACTATTCACAGAAAAGTAGTTCTAAAGCCACTTTTTAAATCAGGAAAGATTCTCATGGAACCTACAAACACCACTCCAGTCCTTGGGGGCTAGAAAGAACAAGCAGCACACACTTGGGGCAGCCTTGTCTGAGCAACAGACAGCTAAGTGCTGATGAGCACAGCTTACCCAGGTTCAGTTTAGAGCAAACGTGTGTCTCCTTCTAATTTCTGCAGCCCCTGAGAGCTGTCACAACCCCTCAGCTCCCAGTTGGGGCAGTTGTGCTGCTTCCCTGATTGATGGTGCTTGGAGAAGGGCTGCCCTGATGGGACTCATCACAAGCTCCACTGTCAGCTTGCACAGGGCTGGAACTGCACCCAAAGTGTTTGCAAGGCCTAAATTGGGAAATATGTATCAAGAAGTCACACAGGGACTGACTGCATGCAGCTAACCTCCAGGAGAAATTTTTGACATAGGTCAAGGCTGGTTTCCCTCCATAGGTTACATACCTCGAGTACTAACATGTCTTGCCCAAAGCCAACACTTCACAGGCTGTACTTCAGTTTCACATTTTTCTTTCACTAGGGACTTGGCCTCTTTCAATTAAAAAATGCAGTAAGTGGCTTACGTGGGGCAATAAATAAACTGCAAGGCAAATAAATTGACAAAAAAATACTCCTGTGAAGGACCTGAAGCAGATCACCCTGGGCATCTGGTTTGTCATCTCCACTGTGCTTTCCACCAAGGCTATCAGGTGTGGAGGGTCTTCAGACACCCTGTAATCCTGCTGCAGACACAGGAGATGCCTGCCACAATCCAAGTGTGCAAACCACACACAGGCAGAGGCTGCAATGCTGGCTTTGGCAGCTCCCATGTGAATGGCAGGAGAAACCTATGGATGCCTCGAAGCACACAGCACGAGGGTTTGCAGCAGGTCCTGAGGGATTGGTACAGCAGCCTGAGACCATCTGCACACAGACACAACTTGCCTTTTTTGTTCCATCATCACCTTCATGCTGCTGAAGCCTTGTTTCTACCAGAACGGTTGCAAGCAGTCAAGAGGTGCCTATCAATGCCATCCTGTCATTAGTTCATCATCTCCACTGTGATGTCCATGCTTGGGGATGAAACCTCTGCACTCCCTATGCACCACCTCAACACATGTAGCTGAGCTCAGCTTGTTCTACAGCTTTCATGGGGATGTTTCTGCAGAAAGAGGCTTCACTCACTCAAATGCTGCCTAAGTTCTTGGTCGCTCTGTATCAATTAGTTTTTAATAAACCTGTTGTAAAATGCTGGTTTGGGCTTTTTTTTTTTTTTTTTCTTTTTTTTGCAATAAGGCATCCCACAGCTTTAAGAGTCTGTAGGAAGCAGAGTGTGTCAGGAAGGCTCAGCCAGCAAGCTGGTGAGGCTCGTGCTACAGCTGCTCAACCATTTAATCCTGAAGCAGTCTGTGCTTGTCCACCAGGATGTTCAAAGCATAATACACTTGCAACAACCCTCAATCAACCCAGTCTGTGTGGATAGCCAAACAGCAATCTTTTAAGACTTAAGATACTTCTAACAGAAGCTTATAAGCAGAGAAGCAAGTAGCTTTTTTAGAGGTGGTAAAGTTGTTCCTATTCAGGTAAGCCTGGAAGTGCAACAGAGGGACTGCCACGTATGGAGCCATCACTGTAGTTCCCTGCCCAGCCTTATCATTCCTAGAAGGTCTCTCTCACTGTGTAATCCTGAGTATGCTTGTATTGGTCTGGGGAGCTGGAAATTTATGATAAGGGGAGATCATGCAAAGTGTGGAAAAATTTGTAAGTTCACGGAAAGATTTTCAAAAGCCTTTTGGGATGTTCTAACTCTTTTTATACCAAATCATGAGTACAAAATTCTGAGTAAAAACTATTCCAGCATCCATGTGAGCAGAGTTAAGCGAATTCTGAACACTTTTGAAAACTTGCTTTGGTATTTTTAGAAAAGTTATGAAATCTTAATGGTAGACAACAGTGTTATTACATGCTCTTACTTATGGAGTTGCTATTTGTGATTCCCACAGACTACATCTCTCCTGAAAGCAATTACTCCTTTTTTAATTCTGGGAAAAAACCAAAACCAAACAACCACATTTTCCACATTGTAGGGGTGTATGTCCAGCTGCCTCCCCCAGACAGACTGTGTGTCCAGTCCCAGCACCCCCCTGCCCAACGCCAGAGAGAAAAGCCAGCACTGAAAGCTCCAATGGCAGAAGACAGGATGTGTGGTTTTTTGGACAGCCTACTAAAGACAGAGCTCCTGAGCACCTTTAATTTAGTGGTTCATACATGCTAGCACACCCAAGCTACAGAGGACAATGACTTGGTTGCCTTACATTTTTGGAATCTGTCTCCTGGTCAAGTCATGACACTTCATTAGATTTGGTCTGGGGATCTTTCATTCAATCCCAATACTTTCTTTTTTTTTTTCCTGAATCGCTAAATTGCTTAAATTCCCTGGAGAATGAAAGGCAGAACTGTACTGAAGGACATACAGAGCATTGTAGTATTAGATTTAGCTGACACTGAGATGCTCCCCACCTATTTCCAAACTCAGACTTCCATAATCTCATTTTCATTTCCAGTCACTTAACAGGGCTGACACTCCAGAACACTCAACAGGGCAAACCAAAGCTAATAAAGAAAAAATGCTCCTCAGTTGCCAAAATTACATCTTCCAAAGCCAGATCAATTTTTGTTCTTCTGACTTTTTCTTTACTCCACGCAAGCAGCAGGGCATCCCCCATCCTGTTAAAAGTTTACTGCAGCTTGCCAAAAATGTGCTCTTCCAAACAGCCACATTCCCTGAATTCTGGGCAGCAAAGGAACACTGCCTCATCTGCAGCTTCATCTTGAGCTGAGCCAAGCACGTGTTGGATTCTGCCATCTCTGGGCAATATAAAGAGATCACTAAATTATTTTTTTTTTTTTTTGACATAGAAACAGCTTGTGTATGGGCCCTCTTTTCAGGTGGAAAGAAATCCAGTGTTTTACTTCAAGAAATAAAGCTTGGTATAAATCTTACTCTGCAAAGTTAGTCTCTGCCCAATGCCACAGTGTGCCCATTTATTCATTTGGATTAAAGTATTAGACTTTACAATATCAGTCACTATTCAAGGAACAATATGTGCTTGTCCAGGTAATAAGCATCACCTGCAAAAGCCATAAATAACATACAAAATTACCTTGACTGCTTGACTAACCAGAAACACTGTAAAACATCAGCGTACTGGAGGAAATTCTGGGTTCACTGAAGTCAATAGTACATGACCAGGATTTCACATATTGTTCTTATTTAAGTACAGTTGTTTTGCAATGCTTATTCCAAGTAAACTTGGATTGTAAATATGCAATGGTGCCAAAAAAATTGAGCTGCATTACTATTTGGATACTCACGGGTACGTCATACCGGGTGCAATCTGGTACATTATACAACCTGTTAATTAGTTCCACAACATCTTTCGTATATTACTCAGCCTGGCTCTCTTTTCCAAATTTCTGGTTTTCTAGTTGCTAGTTTTTAATTGCCACATCAGGAAACACCACACAAGGGTCAAGAACCATTAGCAGGATTCCTGGCGCTTGGCAATGCCTTGAATCCTGTAACACCATTAAGTGGGTCTCTACTGAAATCTCTGAAAGCAGCAAAATTCCCTGCCATTAGCAACCCTGAAACTCTACTCCTTCCCACTGGGGCTGGCATGACCCTTCAGATTATTTGATGGTTATCAGGGATGGAGCCAACACTGCCTTGGAAAGAGGCATAAGCAGCTGTGTCACTTGATGCAGCGTGCCATGCCCCACCAGTCTCTGTTCTTTCATCCACCTGGAGATCCTTCAGCTGCCTCACACCACGTTCCTGACAGCTGCACTGACTGGTGAAAGCATGGTGTGCACCAAGCTGCTGTACCTCCTCCTGCCTTACCCATGGGGAGAGGTGTGTCCACAACCAGGAGGCTCCATGGTCCACAGTGAGCTGTGGGGAATGTGCAAGTAAAGGAGGACACCCATCTCCTGGGAGTCTGCAGCAGGACTTCCATAACAACATGGAAGGGAAGCAACACAGCTGGAGGGGGAATCATAGGGACATGACAGGACTCAGGGCTGTTGTAGCTACATCTGGCAGCTCTGGAGTGAGCTCTGTGATACAAAAGTGTGTGTGTATGGCTGTGTATGGTATGGACCTGCCTCCAGACCATAAAAACTTGTCCTAAAAGTCACTTTTGCCTTGCAGCACCTCTAGGGCTCCATAGGACCTGGAAGAAAATGCTGAATTACACTAGAACTGACTGTCATACATCTAGAGATACTGAGGAGCTACCCTTCCTATACAGAGCTATCCTTCCAAAACATCTCCCTGTCTGCTTCCTGATGGTTAGGTGCATGGATTTTTATATATATATATATATATATATATATAGACACGCACATATATATATATATACTCAATAATAATTATAATTTTTGACCTTCAAAATACAGATGTCTGAAATAACATAATTGATGTGTAACAATAGAGGCTTACCTACATCCCTGTCCCTGATACAGTAGTCTGGAGAGCTTTCAAAGTATACCAGGTCATTCTTAGTTGGCTTCTTAAATCTCTTATTAGCCACAGTGAAACCCGTGCCATCTTGATTCATGACCACCTGAATCGCTCCATTGTATTTCTTCCACAGATAATCTCCTGTTTTCCTAAAGTCTGCCATGGCCAGCCAGCAGGTCCTTAGAGTGCATGATCCACTCACACCGTGACATTTGCACTCCTGTTTCAAAAACCGCTTCACGGCCTGTTTAGAAACGCAGCAAAATATACACAGGTGAAACAAACTGTAATTCATGCTTCTCAGCCCTTTCCCATCCATCCTCCAGTGCCAGGCGTCCACGGGGTCTCCAAATCACGGTCTGTAGTGACACCCACTGGTAGCATCAAGTCATCCCCACGTGGTTGGGCTGCTCTGGTTGCTTGACTCAAGCGTACACAGAGTTCTGGGGCTGGTGGGCTACCCCTACCCTGTTCCTGCCAGTGATCCCACGGAGCAAGATGGTCCATAATGCTAGGAGACAGACTGGGAAGGAGGAAACGATCTGGGAAGTGGACAGCATCACTCAGCCCCGTGGTAGGTGAAGGTGCCCCCTCTCCCCATCAGCCCAGCTGAAGCATCACTGTGCTGACCCTCTCTAGCTCACCTGCATGATGCTGACCTTTGCCCTGAAGAGTGTTTCAAATACTGCCCAGAAATTCACAGGCATTTCGTATTTTGAATGTTTTCACAGAGATGGTGCAAAGCATCATACCCGGGCTAGATATCCAGTCTATGCACAATTTTAAAATATAGTATTTTTAAAATGCTTATAAACCTTTTAACAAATATTTTGGAATAAGACCTTCATCAACTTCATGATTAATTTATTATCTGTATAGCATTAAAGCTAATTCAGCTTCATCTGAGACATTTAAGTTATCTCTATGATGCTGGAGAACAACAGATGGGTTAATATAAAATAAATTAGTCATTCCTAATTCTGAATATGGGATATTTGATCTATAAATATAATGCCTTAAGGGTTCATGAAATATGAACATTTTAGAGCTTGTAAAAGGAACAGCATCATGGGAGGAAGGCAACAGAGTGGAAAGCTCAGTGTTTAGGAGTAAAACTAATGCACAGCAGGGCAGCATTTTTCAGTCAGGCACTAAGTAATGAAGTAAGAAAGTGTCATAAAACCAAATTAATTTAATATTCTCTCCAGCTTATTTATTATATGACTATTCAGAGAAATCACTAACATTCCCACTTCATTGCCAGTGGTACTATCACAAAACTGGGATTGAAGCAGTTTTTAATTAGCTGAGTAGAAACCAGTTTACCTACTTCTGTGTTTAAAACAGCTTGTTGGAATAGTGGAAGAAACACATAGGAATGCAGACCTTTTCTTTTTTTTTTTTCTTTTTTTTTGGTCAGTGATGTTCCTTTACTGATAGATACAACATATTATTTTGTATGACTCATACATGAGAATACTCTAAATATGTATTCTATGTATTTTTGAATTAGTAAAATCCGAATAATCTAATTTTAAAAGAAACCTATCAGGACCCTTTTTGGGGTAAGAAAAAGCTGAAGGCACAGCTCATCTTAGCCAGACCAAATGCCAGGCTGTGGGTAGGCTGGGGCAAAGCTAAACCTGCACTACTGTTCCATGGATACAAAGCAGCATCCTTTTCTGTAAGGCAGGTCCTAGAGTGTATAAGAATGGGTTGATTATTTTAAATTTAATATATTTATTAAAGAATTGGTCTTTTTAAAACAAAACAAAACAAAACCCCCACCTGCTTCCTTAACATTATTATTAATATTATTTGGCATACGTATTTCTTTACACTTCCTAAGATGCTCAAATTCTACAGAAAGTACTTCCCAGAATGGAGCTAATTCACCTCCCATAGGGTCTTTGTGTTGTAGTCTGCAATCTCTTTTGAGCAATTACATAAATACAGCCACAGCACTGGATATCACTGATGTGAATAGTGATATTGCATATTAATTACACCTGCTGGTAATGAACAGGTGGAGGAAAGTTGTTGAGGGAGAAATATTTACCAGAAAAATCATCTATTTTCAGTACAATTGATTAAAATGGGATCTTCTAATATGGTCTGGTTGATATACAACAATTTTACAGTTTGTAAAGGGAACTTCTTAAAGAAAAAGATCAGAATGTGAACAATTTACTTCCTACTGAATATACATTAGGGAAAACCACAAATAACAAGCAAGAAGTCCCTATGAATCATTTTAGAAGTGCTTGGTCCTAGTGCTATAAAATATTTTCCTTACATTGCTTCAGATATGGTGGATGCAGCCAATTTTTAGTATGTTTTGAATAATGAAACAGCATTCCCCAGTTTCATGCACTATTCTTAATATTTATAGCTACCACCATAAAAAGTGCACGTGTATTGTTCAGCCTGTGCATGAGCAACCACTGCTACTCACCTAGAACAAAAAAGTAAAGACTCTTTTGGCTGAAATCCACAAATGCTATTTTCATACAATGTTTAGAAAGTGGGGTTGTTTAGAACAAGTTATGTCCCAAAGCCAATGCCTTTTGGAGGGACATATATTTTGAATTTATTTTCATAAAAATGTGAAGTAATCTCATTTTAACTCTCTCCTTTTGTGTTTAGGTTTGCCATAAACATAAAGGAATGGACAGGATGGGTTTTTTCTCCAATGCTATTTGAATTTGCTGTTTAATAGTCAAGACTGTTCTTCAGTGAGGTCTTCAGCCTCCCTTAGGAATTTCTGTTCTGGTATTAACCAGAAACCAGAAACTCCTCTATTTATAAGGATTAGGGTCAAAACTAAAAGCTCCATGCAAACTGATCCTGCAAGGAGCCTTAACTTCCCACTGAAGGAGCCACTGAACTGACTCAGAAGGGAGCACTGCTAAGCAGCTGAATTCAGTCTGTTTGGAGATCTCTGCCCACTGAACATCCAAGGGTTCCAGCAACAGCACCTCAGGCTGCTTCTCATCCCATCCTTCTTCCTAACTGCTGGCTGGGACCAGCCAGTAAGGGCCCTGCCTCAAGACCCCTGACTGCTCTCTGAGAGCATCTCCAGGCAGCTGTTGGATGGACACCCACCTTCCTTCCAGCTCTGTTGTTGTGAAGGTTCATAAGTGCCCTCGCATCTTTTCCTTTCCTCTCTTTGGCATCCACGAAGGCTCTGGCAAATTTAATGCCATAGTCAATGTTATCACTGCAGCCACCCCAGTCAAAATGGCCCTTGCTGTCCTTGGCAGAGCCTTTCTTCTTGGGATCACAGGAGCAGGATTTCAGCTCCCCTTGGCTACATGCCCTGGTGATAGCAAAAACAACTCCAGCAGAGGAGATGGCGTGTACAAAAGCAGACTCCCGACTACCTGAAACAGAAAAAGTCATTTTAAAAATTCTTGGAGTAGTTAGTTTGAGTGGCTCTCCTAACTCCAGCCAGTTAGCCTGGCCTTTTTTGCTGAGCAAAAGATAAAACTGGGCTGAAATCACACAAATACATACTCCCTGGAGCCAGAATTAGTCATGGCTTAAACTTGGACCCCTCCCTGGTAGAACTCATCAATATAGTGTTAGAGTTGGAAAAACCTTAAATGTTTGCTTCTGATATTGATTAATGTACTTTCACGGATCAGTTGTTCTGTACAGATATGTGAACAGGACAGCTGGTATTTCTATCATGTTTCATTGATTTAGAAAAATATATGAAGTGCTTTTTCAGAGATAGGTTTAAGAAATTATTAAATAGGGACACTGGAACATCTACATTGCAAAATACTGCAAGGAACTCTTGAAACAAGCTTTTCCCCTTCTGAAGCACTCAGAATAAAGTTTCCTGCTTAAAAGGCAGTAGGGAGAGATCTTGGGTGTTGTTTTCTGAAAATAAACTTAGGTTTTCTGCCTCGAACCAAGCCTGGTAACTGTAATTCACACAAACAAGTTCCATTAAATCAATGGCTCTGCTTGTGTCATGCCTGAGGCAGGATTTGGCCTGGCAGCTGCAACTTCCACACGCCAGCTGTGCAGGCAGTTTTCCCTTCTCCTAATGAGGATACTTTATTGTACCAAAGATTACCTGCATTTGTAGCCTATGCTTACTCTTAGGGCAGAGGCTGCATACCTCAATGCAGTAATTACTTAAGTAATTACTTAAGTTTATTTTAAGGTGTAGTAATTTACAATACAGAGCCCTGTTATAGTAGCACGATTTTATTTATGGTAGTGGGATATTTCTCTACTTTAAAAGTTTTTTAGCAAGGAAAGAGTGAGAAGTAGATTTTTGTGTAGTATCTAGGGCCACTAGCACTGAGAAAGATGTTGCTGAAGAACTTATAAACCTTAAGTAATATTAGGACAGTAAAGCAGGACCCTAAGAGAGAATCTTACCTGTGATTTTATCGTAGGGGCAGCATAACACCATATAACTATTTAGTATTTCTCTTCTGTAGCATAGAGCTATTTCGAATAGGAATGAGCCCTAAACTTCGTGTGTTTGTGCAAACCTCTGGCAAATGCCAACTAAAACTTTACAAAGGGACTGGGCAAACCCTGCCTTCCGTATACTGCCCTCAAAATCAGGCAGAAGATACCATGGCTTATTACAAATCATGCTTTTTTGAAGACTTGTTTCTGAGAAAATTTATTCAGAAACATCAAATCTTTTTAAAGCATTAAGAAGAAACACTTGATGTTGTTAGAAGTGTTTCTTTTGAGTTCATTAACAAGTCAAAAACATTTCATTTCAAATAAGAGTGATATCAAGTTACATTTCCCATTGCAATCACTGCCTGTGCAGGCTAAGTGTAGAGCTGATGCTCAGTCATCAGCATGTAAAGCGGATGGCTTAATTTTCTCCCATAAACCAAAAGTGAAAACTTCACTTTTGGAACAACTGCTTTTTCACTTTTTTAATAGAATATCTTCATCTGAATTTGAATGTCAGACAAATCTCATCAAAAACTTCTGATGGGTTATGTTACTGGTTACTCACAAATAATTCCTACAGGAACATCAAGCTGGTTATGGAAACCAACTGCTTACCAGCAGTGGAGCCTGACACTGAATGATGCTCTGTGGATAAAATCCCACTGCCTGGGTCAGCATGAGAGTGACACCTAACCCCATCTCCATCCCCACCACAGAGGCAATGGCCTGAGGTACTTTTCTCCTCCTCCTTGAGCAGGTGCCATGCTGCTCACAACCTGTGTCTCAGGTGGAACCAGCAACATCCCAGTGACACAAGTGCCAGAGCAGTCAGCCCCACCAGCTGTGCACCATGGCTGTGTGCCCTGGTGTGGTGTTTGGTGAATGCACCTGTATTAGCAACATGTTTATCACTTGGGTAGGGGGTTACTGGCACGGTAGCAGATCTCAGTCCTTTCTTTGAGTCAAAGGACTATGTAGGCTCTTTGGACTCTCACTAGATGCCTCGCTCCAGCATTTAGATGGCAACAACAGCCCACTTAACCATCCTGTTCTCAGGGCAGGGAGCACATCGCAGGCCTCAGCTGCTCGGGGTCTGCACAAACCTGTCTCAGCCCTATCAGATGTGTCCCCATTTATTCCTGCCTCACAGCCTGATCTGAGGGATGGGCTGTTAGACCCCCCTCAGAGGGCTGAGAACCTGGAGGGCAGTGCTGCCAGGCACCGACCCCACACCTCCCCCCAGCCTTGCAGGCAGCACAGCCCCAAAGGGACTGCACTTGACCTCTCTGCTTCGCTGTGGAAATGCTCCAGCAGGAACCATCCTGTGGAAGGGGTTTTCATCTGCCACCCCAGCATGCTGGGATCCTGTTCAGACATGGACTGTGCCTTTCAGCCCCTCCAGAGTATTGATCTCCCAGTAAGAAAAGCCCTTTGCCCAGTTGTGACTCCTGGAACCTTGGATTTTCTGTAGCCCTTAATTTTTGGGTTTTGGTCCATTACACAACAAAACCCTGAATCACTGGGAACTGCAGGGCCAGTCCCTAATGTTCCAAACCCCTGAGCCTTATCTATGTCTTTCTGCTCCTATACAGGCTTTTAAGCAAAGCGGGTCTTCTCATTACTGTGCACGTTGTTCTGTTGACCCTGAGATAATTTTGCTTTTCCCCTTCCCTTCCTCCTAAAATGTAAACCCCTGGTCGGTACAAAGGTAACAGGAGGAAGACCCCAGCCCAGCGATGACCACCCCCAGACCCTCCCCCCCCAAAATCCCGACCCTCAAAACCCCTTTTACCCTCAGCACCAAGGTGCCAGGGAGGCGGCAGCTGGGACGGACCCATGCGGGGGTGCGGTAGCTGAGCCCGCGGATAGGGCCCGGTCCCGCCCCGCCCTTCCCCGCCCCGCGGACTCACTGCGCATCAGGACGCGCCCCAGCAAGCGCTGACCCCGCTCCAGGGCGTTGCAGTCCCAGCGGTGTCGGCGGAACTGGTGCTGGCACTCGGCCGTCCAGGCGGCCACTCCGCGGCCGATGGACAGCATGGCTTCGGGGTGCCGGCGGCACAGCTGCCGCTGGCGGCTCACCAGGCCCGGCACGTTGTCGCACATCACCCGCGACGAGCTCACGGCCCCCATGTACCTGCGGGAGGGAGGGAAGGGGCAGGGAAGCGCCGGGGGCCCGCGGCGACCCCCGGCACCGGGAGAAGGAGGGTCCGTAGCGCCCCGGCTGCGGGCCTTTTGGTGGAAGTCATTCACAATTAGGCGATCCTGTGATTTTTAGTAACGTGAAGCACGTAGAACCCCCCACCTTGCTATTATATCTCTGCGCAATGCTTTAAAAAATTCCACAAACAAACAAAAACCAACGAAAAAACCCCGAACAACAACACCACATAACCTTGACAAAAATTAAATTACATCATCATCTGTAACCAGATGGTCTCTATTAGTCCTGAAATGTCTCGAAAGGTGCCTTTTATGAAACCCAAACTACTATAGGTGTTTTTTGAAGGGATCAAACAGAAGAAAATGTCGTTTTCTTGTATTTTCATTACTTTATACTATCATAAAATCGTTAAAGCCGTAATTTTCAAAATAATATGCATTTAAGTTAAGAGGCCCCATGACAAAAAGCCATCGCAATAAATAATCTTTATACGGCTATGGACACAGATGGTCATTTTACTGAAATATGCCTGGTCTGATAGATCAGGCTTTGATGCCGCGTCAGCCAGTGTCAAGGTTAAGTATGTTCATCAGGTTTGTGAGAAGAGTTTTAACCCCTCTTCTACGCCAAGACTTTTCAGCCTGGGTTTGGTTGGGGTCCCCAGTTTGAGGGGCAGGTTTCTATTTCCATTCTAACCCGTTACACGGCCCCGTGTTCCGCAGCTCGCTCGGACGCCCCGCACCTAGATCAAGTATCATTTGAAGTGGGGTTCCTGCGCTGCCCGCTGGGATTTCCACCCTTCGCACTTGCACTTTGCGGTTCAGCGAAGAGACATTTCGAAGGAGGGAGGGGACGGGGAGGGCGAGAAAGAAGTGGGAGGGGGGTGTGTGTGGAATTAATAATAAAAAATATCCCTGCTGTAGCCAATTCCCCGAGCCGCCGGGGCGCGGAGGGCTGCCTGCCAGCTGCAGCGCTTCACCCGCGCCCCGCGGGCGGGTTCCCTGCAAGCCCACCAGCCCTCGCCCTCCTCCCCCTCCCTCCGGCCCGGAGGTGTCCCCTACACCAGGGGGTGCCTGATGTCTCCACCGGGACGGGACGGGCCCCCGGCACCCCTCAGCCCTGCCGAAAGCTCCGCGCAGCCCCCGCAGCTGCTCTGCGCATAGGAGGAGGCCGGGGAGCAGGGACGGGGTGTGGAAGGAGATGCCGAGACTGTCTAATCCCGCTTGCGTTAAGGCCGGACTTTCTGGACCGGGGCAGCTGGCAGCAGCCAGCTCCGCTTGTACGAGGCTGCAAGGGAGAGGCTTCCACCACCCCCACCCCTAATTTACAATTAATCTGACCCCACCTTTCCCAAGAGCAAATAAAAATTCCTGGAATTGCACAACTTACCACCATGAGGAGGTGACTGGTGGGGTCGCCCAGACTAAGACCAGGGGAAGAGACCACCAAATCCCAGAGAGAAAGTTCATGTTAGAAAGGCTTCGATCCACATCAGGTCAGTCGCGAGAGGCAGAAGAAATCCCATGGAGCAAAAATGACCGGCTGGAGCAAACGCACCTTGAGGGCTTCTTTCTACCGTGGGTCATGCATTCCCCACTCGCGGCCGCAGGGTTTATTGATCCACTGCCAGAGTACGGGGGGTGCCGATCAGTGCATCGCTCCGGGTTTCTCTCGGTTCGCCCCGCACCAAATCCTTCAGGACAAGGAGATCAGCCCCTCTCCCGGCCTTCATCTTTGCCCTGATCCAGTTCTTCCCTGCAGTCACAGCAAAACTGAGGGGCTGGTGTGGGCTGCTCACAGACTGGGTGGGTTCTGCTCTGGGTTGTGTGGTGTGTTGTTTTTTTTTTTTTTCCCTCCGAAACTCTGATGGATGAAATGATGTCAAGAGACACTGGGGGAAGAGGAGGAGGTAACACCTCTGATTAGGCAAGGAATCCCGAGGAGCCAGTTGCTTTCCAATAACCCTACAAGCAGACAGCTCAAACACGCCAGCAGATGCTGAGCGATCGGCTGCGGAGCCTCCAGCGGCGACAGCCCCGACTATTAAGCACCAGCAGCACTTGGCACCTCTCAGGGGTTGACACGACGTCGTTTTATTACTCCTTACATGCACCCACCAACCCCGAGCACAAAATCAAACCGCAAATTCGTATCGAGAGGAGAAACAGAAGGTGCACACAGCCGAGGTGCAGGGGAACGGGGGGGGGACAAGCCGGGCTGCCTCCCCTCGCCCCCAGGCACTCCTCACATCCACCTCTTGAGCAGCGGGGTCTCCCGCACGGTGGGCTCCGGCGGGAGGTGGGAGCTACCTCCCCATGGGCCTGGGGCAGGGGGTGCGGCTGTGGAACCGCTCCCCGTGAAGAGCAGGGCCCTGCCCGGGCCAGCGGGGGAGGCGGCAGGGACCGCCGTGCCGTACCAGTGCGATGCCCCCAGAGCTGTGGAAACCTTCGGGGGCGACCATGAGCCCGTCCCGCCACCCCCCGCCCGCAGGAGCGGCTGTTTCCCAGGGCACGCCCGCCCGGAGCCCGGACCTCGGGCTCTAAGAGCGGCGGCTGCGGCTCCGCCCGCGCCGCAACCCGAGCAGCGGCCGCTGCCCCGGCTCTGCCAGGCCCGGCTGCCGCGGGGCCCAGCCCCCTCGCCCTGCCCTTACACCGGGCGTGGGGAACAGGCGCTTCTTTCTCCCTGTTAGACGGCGTTGAGCGCCCCACTGCCGGCCAGCCCACAGCAGGGCAGCCCGCAGCCCATGGCATCTTCATTTTCCCCTTCCGTCTCTCTTGCGTGTTTGTCTTACAACTTTTCTTCACAAGCGTAGCATTACCTCTCCTCATCTCCTCCTGATCTTAAACTGGTTCTTTACCTTGTAGGTCTCTACCCTGTCTCCCCAGGGCAAGGAGAACTTCACCTGGAGACCCCAAGAAGTCCACTGAAGAACCCTTCGGCTCTTCAACTCCCCATTTGCTCTTCCCACAGCTGTTAAATGACAGCTGCCTTCCCCACAAAATAGAACCAGAGGACATCATCAGAACAGCTCCAGTAAGCCAATTTTATCAGCCACATCTCACCCATAACAAATGCAGTCAGGCTTCAACCACAGAAGACAGCAGCTGTCTTTGAACTCCAAGCCATTCCAAGAAAGTTGTCCACTCCAAGAAAGTTGTGTTGTCCTTTCACACGAGCACTATTCCAGCATCGGCTCACACAGAGTGCCCAGAGGCACTGGCATTGCTTGCCCATAAATAAGAGCTTCCAGGTGAAGCAGCCTGATTTCACTTCCCCATAGCTGACTATTGCCAAACAAGCAAATTCAGAACCAAGAAATTTTGCAACTTTTTACTTAGCATCACCTATATAGAGCAAATACAGGACAGCAGATATTCCAAGCAATGAACCATCACTAACAAGATGGAGATGCCTCAGTTCAAAGGCAGCTCTTGGACAGATGCAACAAATACAAACTCTGAAGGCTGATAGGTAACTTAGATCTGTTTTTCTGAAACCCCCCTCAGTGTTAACATGATCTCCTTTAATAAAAGCTGCTAGTACAGTTGCTAGCAGTAATGTTCTCCCCTTCCTCTCTAGAAGAGCCATTTACCAAGTTGGCATCCCAGCTTTATTGCTGTCCAGACTCCTCCTCTGAGTACTACACTGTTCTGGCCTTACATGAATTCACCTTAGACAAATTATCTCTATTAATAGTCACTCTCTCATGATACAGAATAACAGACCAGATGAGGTCAGATGGGGCCCTGGGAGACCTCCTCCAGTCCAATGTCCTGCTCAGAGAAGGATCAGCCAGCAGATTGCTCAGAGCTGTCCAGTTTTGGGTACTTCCTAGGACAGAGACACTACAACCTCTCTGGGCAGCCTGCCCCAGTGTCTGACCTGGCATAATTTTTTTTTCCTTATGTTTAAATGGAATTTCCTGCATTTCAGGCACACTGCCTCTTGGCTAGTCCCTGGGTACCACCAAGAAGAGCCCGGATCACTAACCCCAAGGCATTTCTACACAAAGTGCCCCAGAGCCTTCTGTCCTCCATGCTGAATAATCTCACCTCTCAGCCTCTTTGTACAGCTCCTGTGCTCCAAGGCCCTCAGCATTTTCACATCTCTTTACTGCACTCACTCCACTATGTCCATGTCCCTCTTGCACTGGGGAGCTCAGGCCCAGACCCAGCACTCCATCAGTAGCCTCTCCAAAGTTGAGGAGAGAAAGATCACAGCTTCAACCTGGAGGCAATGTGGTTGCTGCTCCTGGTGCAGTCCTGGAGAGAGTGTCAGCCTCCCTTGCTGCAAGAGAGACTGGACTTAGAAAGCTCTGTGCCTTCAAAAAGTTTTATGCAGACTCAGTTTCTCATCTGCTCAAGAAATCATGCAATATGCAATAAAGATCACTGCAGAGCAGAAAGGAACACTGAGAGCCCAGTTCTTTGAATATGTACCTTAAAAAACTGAGCTGAGGTTTTTTCAATACAATAGGGAAAATAATGTAGTTAAACCTGTATGTCTACATTCAGATAAAACCTATTTTCAAAAAAGCCAAAGGCATAGAAGATTCATATGAGAAGAATAATATTAAAGCTATTAGGGATACTAATTACATTATTCATTTAAAGCAAGTAATACCCCATTTCATCCCTCACTGCTTATAATTTCTGGACTGTAAAATACAGAGCTCTGTTACCCAGAAATTCTTCTTTCTAGAACAGGGAAATACAAATTTCCAAACATGGATATCCCCTGTGCCTCCAAAAGAAGGAAAAGATAAAAGTTGTCTTTAAAAGCAGAAACCAGCAATTATACCTGCTAGACTTTGAAGGTCTGTGCAGAAAGATCATCTGTGAGATAAATACTGAAACAGATTACAAGAAGTGGGCAACTAACATAGACAAGCTATGGATCCCTTTGTCACCCTTTCCTGACATAAGGTAAAACTGATTTAATATTTTTTTTCCAAAAGCTGAGGCTTTTTCAAGGCTGAAGGCTCAAACTCTTCCACCATGTAAGGCTCAAAGCAACATTTGTAGTACTTCACTAATAACACAGAAGCTGTATTTGGGAAAGATGACCTGTAACTTCTGCAGATCTGCTGGAGAGAGAAAGGAAATGCAAACACCTACTCATGAGCAAGATACAGCTTTGGGGAACACCCGAAGGGGTCCAGAGATGGCAAGATGGAAGAAAAACTGCACAGCTCAAGCTGAAATTTTGCCCCCAACAAGGCAGTTGGTAAAGAAGAAAGACCAAACACAGGACTTAAGTCCATCCAGAATGTAATAAAAAGCTCTTTCCCAACTCAAGAACACAAGTACCCAGAATTACTGTCTACTATGTGCAATCTGCTATTTGCTACACAACAGGAATAACTGGTGAGGTCTTACGACAGGCCAGGTATTCCAAAAGAAAATTTAAAGAGTGGGACAAATTCCAAAGCACAGGAAGAGAGACACAACACACACAACCTGCAGTTTATCTTAGAGAGGAAAAATTGAAAATAAAAATTCTTTAGGTTTGTTCAGATCTGCACAGGATCACCCAAAGCCCTAATTTTACATAACAGTTTAAGGTTTCAGAAAAGGCCATTGCGTGAATATTCATCTGTACCAAGATGAGAAGTTAGGTATCCA